>NC_135499.1:106701071-106709479 GCF_052857255.1 Amblyomma americanum | reverse complement strand
GTTCCAGAAACAAAAATTGGTAGTGGCTTAGCTCGGCTATGCCAGGATATACGTAGCGAAAGCTAAGACATAGCTTGGTTAGCCTTGGTTAATCTTGATTGGAAGTCCAGGTTAGTCTGGTTGTCTGGCTAGTTGTCACGCGGTTGGTCACTGTGACCAGTCACGTGGTTGGTCACGTGGTGCGGTGCGACCACGGTGGGAATGCGAGCACGGCGAAACTGCGAATTCGTGGTGAGTGTAGCTTTCGCTACAAAAGAGGACGGAAAAATATTTCTATCTCATGTGCTGCCAATGTCAGAGTGGCGTTTCCACGCTTGCTGGTTGGTGGCGTGTTAGCCGCGATGGCGATTTGCTCTCTCTCTCTCTCTCCGCCTCCATTTGCGTCCCGAATTCTTTATTCACCATCTGTCAGGAACTGCCTTTCCCGGTTTCTGGCATGCGGTCATCATTTACTTGAATGTGGAATTTTCCCGCCGCGGTGGCTCAGTGGTTATGGCGCTCGGCTGCTGACCCGGCCGCGGCGGTCGAATTTCGACGGAGGCGAAATTCTAGAGGCCCGTGTGCTGAGCGATGTCAGTGCACGTTGAAGAACCCCAGGCGGTCTAATTTTCCGGAGCCCACCTCTACGGCGTCCCTCATAGCCTGAGTCGCTTTGGGACGTTAAACCCTCATAAACCAAACAGAATATGGGATTTTAACGAAATGACAGTGAATTTTTGACTAAATTTTATAAACGTTCCTGAAAGCAGAATTGCATGAACGTTGGCGTGTCTTATTACTTTACTGTTGGCTCTCTAATATTGGCTTAGCATGCTGTTTTTATGTCGTGAATGGTAGGAGGCGGAGGAAAAACTTTTAATGGAAGATTATACTGCGCTCGTCTTCTTGAGTGGAGCACTCAGTCCAGGGCTTCATGTGCCGCCGCTATCGTGCAGGACGACCGAAAGCAATTGAGGCAACGCCGCCTCAAAGGCAACCGCATGAAAAGACACGGCACGAGCAGCGCGCGCCCATCGCCGGCGTGCGATTGCTCGCGTGATTGCTACGCCGCTGGCGCTCGCGTGTCGGGAGCGGGGACGGCGGAGCGCTCCGGCGACGCGGTGTGGGCTGGAGTATCGGCCAAGCGGGGGCGCTAGGAGTGTAGGCGATGTTGTGGACCGTCGGAAGTGATGGCACAAACCCACTAACATGGCAAGATCTTGCTCGCGGTTCACCCATCGAAATAGTGCTTTCGCGCAAATGTGTGCGCATGCGCAGGAACTAGTTGCTTTTAATGACTAAAGAAGTCGCATACCGTCCAGCCCTCTTCCGAGTCTGTACAGTCGACCACACACTTGTCTATAAAGCGCTCGAACCGCGAGCTATGTTGTGCGTTTATGACAATCGCCGCTGCCTGCCGGCCCGGTACAGCTTTTAAAGACATAAGGAGTTAAATATTTTTCATGGCCCTAGGCCACGCTTAAATGACAAAACTGTGCTCTAAGTTGGAATGTTCGAGCGGTCTAGATACGTTTGTGAACGAGTGTACGTGTCTGATGCCAAAGTTTCGCTGAAGGGTTAATGTAAAACTATTCAAAGCGTTGTGGACGCATTTAATGAAGCAATAAAACGAAGAAAACATCATCAGTGACATGTCCCTGGTTCTGCGTGAAAGTAAAGACATTTTTTTTAAAGCTTATTCCACTAGTGCAGTGACAGTCTCTAGGAGCTGGTAAATAGGATTTATCAGATTCCATTTGCGCAGGGACTCAGGTGCCGGGCACATATATACTGCTGAACATCGAATAACACGTTGATGAAATAGCTTGCGCACATCCTGTATTTCTCATCTGCTGTCTAGTATTCCCTGTCTTGATACTTGAATAATGGAACACATCGACTGCGTACCTCAAACTTCAAACGGCTTGAAGAACCCCCGTTTTTCGGAAACGCCACATTTGATCATGGACTTCGTTGCAATATCTCCTACTCACCGGTAATGCAATGCTGTGGCCAGTTGTGCGTCTGCCACTTGCTTGCTTAAAGGGTGCCTACGACATAGGGCTCGATTGTTTGCTTTTTTGGGGAGAGGTGAGGGGAAAGCACTCGCTCTCTTGAGCAGGAGAATAGAGGGAGCCACGCGGCACCGTTTCCAGCTAGCCGCGTCCCCGCCTTCTTCGTCTACTAACGTCCTTGCGTGTTTTGACGATTCGAATGCGAAGGCAAATGTCCGGAGCAGGAGCCGGTGGTTGCCGCAATGCGCGAGAATGGAAATGTTTCTAAATTATTTGTAAATTATCGGCTCACTTTTGAGGACTTGTACGCGGCATGCACGTTTAAGGGAATTTGCTTTACATTATGAACGCATTTGATGACCACTTTGAAAACCGTTTCCTGAGCCAATTGACTATTGCTGAATGAGTAATGTGTCGTGAAGCTCAACGTACCATCGCATATTAAAGCGAAAGCTTCATTAGGCTATCTCGGCAGGGATCGTGTCCGCAAAATGTGTCGGCGCCAGTTGTGGGCAACTCAGAAGAGAGAGTGTCAAACGAGTGCCTGTAATCAAAAGAGAATAAAGTGAGGCGGCGGCCCGAAAAGAAAAAGTTTAGAAATTGAATGAATAGTTAATTAATTAGACCCAAAAATGTCCAAAAAGTGGGTGGGACCAGAGAAAAAGTGGCGCCAGATTTGAAAATGCCGGAAGTGGGGAACCATGTGAACGTGGCTGTGGGCGGAGCCAACGCGTGTCGCCAAATTTGAAAGTCTGAAATGAGTACTGAGATGAGGGAAAATTGCAGTTATTTGAAATCTAATCAATAATTAATAATTATAAAAAGTGTCAAGTGTTAATTAATGTGAAATAAGGTGAATTAATGTTATTTAAATGTGAATTAATGGTACATTAAGATGAAGCAAGTGTTAACGCCTCAACGGCTCTGATACTAACGAACTAAATAAATTAATTAATTAGGGTGAAATAAAAGGTAATGGACGGGTAAATAGACTGAACGGGTATATAGTGAGTGGGCGGGAACGAAGCGTGGCGGAAAACTTGAAAACTCGAAATGATTGCCGGGATGAAACGAGGGTATGATCAGGGTTAATCGATAACCAATCAATCAAGTGAACGAGAAAACAACCATGGCGCCAAATTTGAAAGGCGAGCAGTGTCGAGGAGGCGTCAACGCTTTCGCATTCTTCCAACGAGGGTAGCCGCAATGATCTCCAATTTTACTCTATTATACCACTAGCTACCAACAGGAGCCGCTTGAACTCTAACGAAAACAAGGTAACATTCTTACCAAAGGTGCGCGTATGATTATAGCTTTGTTTATTTCGATGCCTGTCCTGCATGGCCCACTCAGGCAGACCAGCTCTCTGTGAGGCTTGTTCAATACCTGGATGTGGCCCAGAACTCGAGGCGAGACTCACCTCCGCGAGATCACTGCGTGTAGCACTCCCTGCGCCCGACAATCCCTGCTTTATGGAATGCCTTCATAGAGGAAATGTCCGTTTCAACGCCCGTCCTCGTTGTTTTTTTTTTCTTTTGCGGGTGTGCAAAAGCGAAAAGCTATTTGTATTTGCGACAGATTAGCAAAAGAAATGTCAGCCAACTGGAGTAATTAGGCCAAAGGCGGATAAGTGGGTTGGCATGACATCAATTGTCGGTTAGAGCTACGACCTTCCAGGGGGTACCAGGCTACGACCTAATTACCCCAACTTCGTGTTGCGCTCAGCTACTGTGCAAGCACCCTTCGAGTCGTTCCGCTTAGCTCGGTGCGCTTAGGGGAGGCACCGCCTAATTAGCGCCCCAGGTTCTCGCCTGCCACCGGCTACACCTTGGCAGGTAAGCCAGCCGGTGAGCAGTGGCACAAGGCAGGTGCTATGGCAGGTGTTGCCATCGGTGGGGCTTGGGTTGCTTGGGTTGGGTTGCGGCGGCACAGGTTCCTCTTCCCGAGCGGCCTCTCGCTATTAAATGGGCTGCCGTCTGACACGGTGGGCAACACTTGGTGGGTAGCTGAGCAACCTGCCACGAAACGGGCTTCAGACAGACGGACGGACGGACGGACGGACGGACGGACGGACGGACGGACGGACGGACGGACGGACGGACGGACGGACGGACGGACGGACGGACAGACAGACAGACAGACAGACAGACAGACAGACAGACAGACAGACAGACAGACAGACAGACAGACAGACAGACAGACAGACAGACAGACAGACAGACAGACAGACAGACAGACAGACAGACAGACAGACAGACAGACAGACAGACAGACGGACGGACGGACGGACGGACGGACGGACGGACGGACGGACGGACGGACGGACGGACGGACGGACGGACGGACGGACGGACGGACGGACGGACGGACGGACGGACGGACGGACGGACGGACGGACGGACGGACGGACGGACGGACGGACGGACGGACGGACGGTGCGGGGAATGGCCATTACAAGTGCTAGCACACTCAAAATCAGGAAAGAGCACTGCGAGTTGTCTCCGGTTAAGTTGCTCGTGACGACGACAGACGACGGCGCTATTTCCTGGCGGCCCCAAAGTGCACGCTCATTGTCCGCTCTTCTGATGAATCTTGCGTCACACTCCGCGTCGTTTCGTTTTATTTTTATTTGGCTCTGCGAGCTGCAGCACTTTGTTATGCGAAATAAAAGCAACAAGATCTAAAGCACGTCTGCGCGCAATCAAAGTGTCGCGCACAGCGGCCAGCGGGGCGAGCGTAACGTCTGCCGGCGATCGCCAGCCGAGGCGGCGGCTGTCGACCCACTGGTAGCAAGTACGGCAGCGGAAGTAACGAACGCCGGCCGAGCGCCAGTGTGGTAGCCCCGCGCGCTGTTCCAGATGTGCCATTTGCTAGATTACGCGCCAGCAGTAATGGAGTCCATCGTTCGCGGAAACGTGGAGACGGCGCGCTCCGATGCGCTCGCGTGCGCCGCCCGGCGGCCTATGCGGCTGCCCACCCGGTCGCTACGGGCCGCCTCTCGCCGAGAGCGTATATGTGGGTCCTCCTGTGAGAAGGCTGTGGGACACACCCGCCTGCCATGACTTCTCTCTAGGCAGCCTTGAGCGGAACTAAAGACGAATTCCAGCCTGACCGGCCAGACTGCTACGCACGATGGGCTAAAGGGGATATTCGTGGTTGGGGCTGTTACAGGCGGGACTAGTTTTGCGTAATTATACCGCTGGCCGTAGTAATTGTGCGTAATATTTCCTTTCTGTTTGCGCCATCTTCGTATATTTCACCCCCCCCCCCCCCCCCCAAAGCCATCACTTTAAGGTTGCCGTAACACGTTGCCAGACTGATCTACATTTCAACTCTCGCTGGAAATACAGATTTAGACTAGAACCACCTCGCTGTCTCTGCATCTCCTCTATCACTGACGCATGTCCTACTTCATTGCTCTAGATTTTTTTTCCTTGTTACTCCGCTTATATAAATTATGTGCAGGCAGTATATATTATAGACTCTTTTGCCTTCCCTTAGATATTTATTTTTGTCTCTTCATAGTCTGTAGACATTCTATAGACAAAATCTACCAAAAGTGTATGTCTTTAAATCGATAGATTGTGTCTACGCTACCTATAGGATTTGTGTTGCCTATAGACTGTTCTCTAGCATTTGTCTATAGACTTTATAAACAGAGGTCTGTGAACAGTCTATAGACTGTCCAAAGAAAGTTTTGTAAGGATCTAGAAAACCCGCTTTTCTGAGTGAGTATCAGGTAAATGGCGGACAATAGCTATACATGAAAAATGAATTAAGATTGGCTATTCGTGTTACATTACAGTGCCCTGTGACCACTCGTATAAACAATAAGAAAGGTTTCCAGCCGCCACCATCGTCATGTGCATAATGAAGGTACATTGGAACAAGCCGGGAAGCCCCCTTCTGAATTTCCCGTTACTCCGCGTGCAATACATTGCTCATTGAGCACCATGCGGCAGCCCAGTCCTCCCCGGAGAAAAAAGCAGTATCCGCATCGCACCGTTGTTTTATAGGCAGCATGTTAAATCCAAATCACTGTAAACACCACTCGTGGAACGCAGGGTTGAAATGCTTTACTATACTGTTCCCCAATACCTTTGCGGTGCAGGTATAACGTGCTAATTTATTGATTCCGCTTCGGTGCGTCGTTAGACTGTTTAGAAGCACGAGCTACCGAGTTACGTGGCATGCTCAGTGCGCGCCTTCCTTCTCCACTGTGTATACCTGTTCAAACAGCCAGGACCCCCTCTTTCAGGATGTCAGCGATATGAGGCCGAACGTTAGACTGCCTCTTCGCGAAGCGTGTTTTAGAGAGATGGTCGTTTCTTTAAGAGTTTGCAGAATTAACATTAAAGGAGTAAACTGTAACCGGTGGGTGTTTATACACCATTAGGTATTTATTCACCTATGGGAACTTTGATTATGAAAGAACAGGACCGTACCACTAGCCGTACAAGCGTTAAACGGATTGATTACGTAATATAGGTCACCGAAATTACAAGCTCTCGTGTTTCTCACAAAGTTACCTTAAAGGCAACGGCTGCTTTGGATGTAAATTGGCAGCAGCAAAAAACACGACGCCGAAAACGTAATATTTCTTGTGGTCGGGACAGTTTCCAGTGTTGCCGCTGTGTCCGAGACTATAGCATGCATGGCTGAAGGGGAGTACCCGGTGTCATCGTCAGGAAGCAGCCTTCCCTTTGGTGTTTTTTCGTAACAGAAAACCGCTGTCTCGCCATCGTGTCCCGCTATTTAAACTCTATCGCACTCGTGAAAGTCTGCTTTCGAATTCACAAGGTTGCGCGCATCGATAGGCGAGTACATAGTGGTTGGCCACGTAGCGAGCACTAAGGTTATGGTTCCTTTCATTTTTTTAGGTGAAAGCAAAGGCCACCCGCTCTTGAAATGAATAGGTGTGACGAACCGGGCTATTCCCGCCCCGTCTTTTCGAAAATATCCAACGATCCGTAACGTTCTTTAACCGCCGCCTTTTGACGCGTGCACTGCTCTGTCTCGCGTAAGAGATTTTGTACGGCACTTGCTCCCTTGCTTCTCCTATTCACTCAGCGAGGTTACATAGTAGCGCTCTTAGGCCTTTCCTGAAAATGTCATCTTTTTATAAAAAGAATATCTTTTTGTTTTTCTTGTACACAGAACAGCTACTTTTCCTGCGTCTGCTAATTGCACGTGATCGTGTTCCATATCTACACAAGCGCAGCAGTTTATTTTAGAGAGGTTTATTTATGTTCTCAGTTCGATCACGTCGCCGTCCGCTTAGTTTTTACGTGTTTTAATTATTACGCTTCGCCGCAATCGTTGCTCTTTTCTGCCGTTAAAGCAGGCGCACTCCGAATCGCTAATTTTGATTAGTTCAACAGCAGAGCTAGGTACAAATAGCGTACTATGGCAGCTTTCCTGTTTAGCATTTCTCTATCCCTGGGAGTCGAAACCGTTATCTTGAAAATATCAAACTATACGAGGAAGGTAAATTTATAGAAGGGATATTCACCAGGTAGCTGCAGAGAACATCGGAAAAAAATTTGCTTTCCCTAGTTCATGGATTTTTGGTATAGGACGTACACTGCTACTCAGAAATTCAGGATGTCCGGCTACTCCTATATCCTTATGCTGCTTAAAAGTGGCGTCATCGCTATGGGAGTCCGTCTTTCACAAAAAGAATATTGAATTTATTTCCATTTCGAAATTCACGATTTAAATTCAGAACGTAGCTCCTTTGTCTCACATAAAGAGATATGAATGGTTTGGTTCATGGGGTTTAATGTCCCAAAGCGACTCAGGCTATGAGGGACGCCGTAGTGAAAGGCTCCGGAAATTTCGCCCACCTGGAGTTCTTTAACGTGCACTGACATCTCACAGTACAAGGACCTCTAGAATTTTGTTTCCATCGAAATTTGACCACCGCGGGCGGGATCGAACCCGCGTCTTTCGGGTCAGCAGCCGAGCGCCATAACCACTGAGCCACCGCGGCGGTAGATATGAATCCGTCCATGTCCGTCCAAGAATCGTCTTTACATTTCTGTATTTTGGCAAACCTCGCACGATATCTTTTCCAATATGTGATTCAGTTCATTACTCAACCGTGCTGCTATCTTCATGTAATAGATATGCTCCTTGCTTTTAGAACAGTTTAATTTTCAATCTCCACTGCCAGTTACAAGAGCCGAAGAAGAAACAATGTTATGGCTTGCTCGGAGTTACGGCGTAAAAGATATGGAGGACCCTGGTGACTGCCCTTCACGGCTCAGTAGAGAGCTTAAGTAAGCCAGCTTCGAGCATGAATGTCTCCTGAAAGGACAACTCCACGAGGACAACTCCAGCCAATTATTGTTATCAGTAAAAATTGATTATCTGTCTCCTCTCGATATGATGATGATTTTCCGGCAGAAAAAG
>NC_135499.1:106651071-106696071 GCF_052857255.1 Amblyomma americanum | reverse complement strand
GCCTGAGTTACGGCCGGGAGTTAAAGTTAGGGTTACGCCCTTTGGGAATACATGTAAACAAAAGTTTTGAAACCTGTTTTCTAATTTCACATTGTACCTGTGAAACTGTGATGTCGTCCTTTCGTGAAGAAAACAGAACAGAATGCGAAAGTATGAAATGAAACTTCAAAGTCGGTGTATTTTTAAAGCACCGCGATACGTGCATGCAGGGGGAGCGCAGCCCAGAACCACATGTAAAGAAAACTTTCCGAAATATTTCTCATTTCACGGGGCACCCATGGAGGTGGCCGTTCGTTGATTGTTGTCATGTACTTTGCAGAACAGTGTGGCAGAGTTCGCAAATCGCAATGACATTTTGAAATTGGTACTTTCTTAAAACGCCACGATAAATGTGTCTGATAGAGTGGGCGCTCTATCAAATCACAGGAGTTCCTCGTGGAGTCAGGCTTGCTGCAGCTTGCGGTAGAATTGCTCACTAACACAGTCGTTAAAAGTAGGCAGCCTAGACAGCTCTAGATGAAAAAGCATTCCCAAGCTTCATGGTAAGCGAACGAAAACGAACCGCGCGTTGCAGCAGACGACGGAGCAGACGATACCCCTTACCCTTTCGGCGAGCGCGAGCTCCCTCTATATTTTTTAACATGGTGTTTGTGTAGAGTTTATCAATATTACCCAGATGGAAAGCAGGCGGTGCAGCGTTTCATCTACCTTGCAGAGGCGCAGCAATGCCGAGAATATCAAGTTTCGTGTTTGGCTCATGAAAACGCGGATTCAACCATAACAATACGGCTCCACTGGCGGCAAACGTCGAATAAATCATGTGAAATGTTTCATACCAGCCTAACACTTGCGTTAAATTTATTGAAGAAGTGAAGCCCACTATTAAAATAATTTGATCTTCGCGCAGACGAAAGATTCGCGGTGCAGCTGCCGAATCAAAGTCAAAGTTCACGTTTTCGAGCCAACACTAGCCAAGCCGAATAAGAAACCTCCGCTTCCCGGCATTCGCGCGGTAGATGAAGTGCTCGCACAGACGGTTGCGCCAGATTTCCCCTCTAGGTAATGTTCAGAAACTCTATGGCATATAGGACAAGGAGAGAAGACGCGCTGTTCGTGCTGAAGACACGAGCCAAGTCTTCACGGATAAAGAGCTTGGAGGAATTGGCACACCAGGCTTGTATCGCAGGAGGCGCATAAATGTGGACCATGTGCAATAAAACGTGTTAACAGGGAAGTGACATTAGGTCTCTTTGTAAAGGTAAACGGGATTCGGTCTTGTTTTCATAAGTTTACGAGGTTGCACGATGCTGCCTATGCAAGTCTAAGAATCAGCGAAACGATGGCACAATCCGGCAACAGCCGGTTCTTCAACGCCGTTCCCAGTAAGGAATAAAATGTGAGAGGTTCTTCTGTTTCGTACGAGCAATGTGCAATGATGAGCCGGCCTTTGCTGAGGTGGTAAATATTTAGCTGGGCCTAAATTGCATGCTCCCGTGAAAAAAAAAAAACTGCGACTTTATTTTGCAAAGGGCTTTGCGCTATGCGCATACACATTTCGCGTCCTTTCGCTGCGATTGAAAAGTGCCTTTTTAGTCAGTGTGCTTATGATACAAGGCTTGCCATGACAACCTGCACAAACGCATCACGCAAAAATCAGTTTTTCTATCGAAAAAAAATTCTGTATGTGCGCGCAACGACACCTTAGGACAGGTGTGTTTCTCTCGCTTGCTGCGAATATATTTTATATAGGACAACTTTTATTCCGTCGACTGCTCTCCACTAAAAAGGAAGTCATGTGGCTTTCTTCAGAACATCGTGTACCCGTGTGGGAACCAGATGACTGGGTTGCTGCGTATATATTTTATATAGGACAACTCCTATTCTGTCGAGTGCTCTCCTCTAGAAAAGAAGTCACGTGGCTTTCTTCAGTGAATCGTGTACCCTTGTGGGAACCAGATGACTGGGTTGCTGCGTATATATTTTATATAGGAGAATTCCTATTCTGTCGAGTGCTCTCCTCTAAAAAGAAAGTCACGTGGCTTTCTTCAGAGCATCGTGTACCCATGTGGGAACGAGATGACTGGGTTGCTGCGTATATATTTTATATAGGACAACTCATATTCTGTCGAGTGCTCTCCTCTAAAAAGGAAGCCACGTGGCTTTCTTCAGAACATCGTGTACCCATGTGGGAACCAGATGACTGGGTTACTGCGTATATATGTTATATAGGACAACTCCTATTCTGTCGAGTGCTCTCCTCTAAAAAGAAAGTCACGTGGCTTTCTTCAGAGCATCGTGTACCCATGTGGGAACGAGATGACTGGGTTGCTGCGTATATATTTTATATAGGACAACTCATATTCTGTCGAGTGCTCTCCTCTAAAAAGGAAGCCACGTGGCTTTCTTCAGAACATCGTGTACCCATGTGGGAACCAGATGACTGGGTTGCTGCGTATATATGTTATATAGGACAACTCCTATTCTGTCGAGTGCTGTCCTCTAAAAAGAAAGTCACGTGGCTTTCTTCAGAGCATCGTGTACCCATGTGGGAACGAGATGACTGGGTTGCTGCGTATATATTTTATATAGGACAACTCCTATTCTGTCGAGTGCTCTCCTCTAAAAAGGAAGCCACGTGGCTTTCTTCAGAACATCGTGTACCCATGTAGGAACCAGATGACTGGGTTGCTGCGTATATATGTTATATAGGACAACTCCTATTCTGTCGAGTGCTCTCCTCTAAAAAGAAAGTCACGTGGCTTTCTTCAGAGCATCGTGTACCCATGTGGGAACGAGATGACTGGGTTGCTGCGTATATATTTTATATAGGACAACTCATATTCTGTCGAGTGCTCTCCTCTAAAAAGGAAGCCACGTGGCTTTCTTCAGAACATCGTGTACCCATCTGGGAACAAGATGACTGGGTTGCTGCGTATACATGTTATATAGGACAACTCCTATTCTGTCGAGTGCTGTCCTCTAAAAAGAAAGTCACGTGGCTTTCTTCAGAGCATCGTGTACCCATGTGGGAACGAGATGACTGGGTTGCTGCGTATATATTTTATATAGGACAACTCCTATTCTGTCGAGTGCTCTCCTCTAAAAAGGAAGCCACGTGGCTTTCTTCAGAACATCGTGTACCCATGTGGGAACCAGATGACTGGGTTGCTGCGTATATATGTTATATAGGACAACTCCTATTCTGTCGAGTGCTGTCCTCTAAAAAGAAAGTCACGTGGCTTTCTTCAGAGCATCGTGTACCCATGTGGGAACGAGATGACTGGGTTGCTGCGTATATATTTTATATAGGACAACTATTCTGTCGAGTGCTCTCCTCTAAAAAGGAAGCCACGTGGCTTTCTTCAGAACATCGTGTACCCATGTGGGAACCAGATGACTGGGTTGCTGCGTATATATGTTATATAGGACAACTCCTATTCTGTCGAGTGCTCTCCTCTAAAAAGAAAGTCACGTGGCTTTCTTCAGAGCATCGTGTACCCATGTGGGAACGAGATGACTGGGTTGCTGCGTATATATTTTATATAGGACAACTCCTATTCTGTCGAGTGCTCTCCTCTAAAAAGGAAGCCACGTGGCTTTCTTCAGAACATCGTGTACCCATGTGGGAACCAGATGACTGGGTTGCTGCGTATATATGTTATATAGGACAACTCCTATTCTGTCGAGTGCTGTCCTCTAAAAAGAAAGTCACGTGGCTTTCTTCAGAGCATCCTGTACTCATGTGGGAACGAGATGACTGGGTTGCTGCGTATATATTTTATATAGGACAACTCCTATTCTGTCGAGTGCTCTCCTCTAAAAAGGAAGCCACGTGGCTTTCTTCAGAACATCGTGTACCCATGTCGGAACCAGATGACTGGGTTGCTGCGTATATATGTTATATAGGACAACTCCTATTCTGTCGAGTGCTCTCCTCTAAAAAGAAAGTCACGTGGCTTTCTTCAGAGCATCGTGTACCCATGTGGGAACGAGATGACTGGGTTGCTGCGTATATATTTTATATAGGACAACTCCTATTCTGACGAGTGCTCTCCTCTAAAAAGGAAGCCACGTGGCTTTCTTCAGAACATCGTGTACCCATGTGGGAACCAGATGACTGGGTTGCTGCGTATATATGTTATATAGGACAACTCCTATTCTGTCGAGTGCTCTCCTCTAAAAAGAAAGTCACCTGGCTTTCTTCAGAGCATCGTGTACCCATGTGGGAACGAGATGACTGGGTTGCTGCGTATATATTTTATATAGGACAACTCCTATTCTGTCGAGTGCTCTCCTCTAAAAAGGAAGTCACGTGGCTTTCTTCAGAACATCGTGTACCCATGTGGGAACCAGATGACTGGGTTGCTGCGTATATATGTTATATAGGACAACTCCTATTCTGTCGAGTGCTCTCCTCTAAAAAGAAAGTCACGTGGCTTTCTTCAGAGCATCGTGTACCCATGTGGGAACGAGATGACTGGGTTGCTGCGTATATATTTTATATAGGACAACTCCTATTCTGTCGAGTGCTCTCCTCTAAAAAGGAAGCCACGTGGCTTTCTTCAGAACATCGTGTACCCATGTGGGAACCAGATGACTGGGTTGCTGCGTATATATGTTATATAGGACAACTCCTATTCTGTCGAGTGCTGTCCTCTAAAAAGAAAGTCACGTGGCTTTCTTCAGAGCATCGTGTACCCATGTGGGAACGAGATGACTGGGTTGCTGCGTATATATTTTATATAGGACAACTCCTATTCTGTCGAGTGCTCTCCTCTAAAAAGGAAGCCACGTGGCTTTCTTCAGAACATCGTGTACCCATGTGGGAACCAGATGACTGGGTTGCTGCGTATATATGTTATATAGGACAACTCCTATTCTGTCGAGTGCTCTCCTCTAAAAAGAAAGTCACGTGGCTTTCTTCAGAGCATCGTGTACCCATGTGGGAACGAGATGACTGGGTTGCTGCGTATATATTTTATATAGGACAACTCCTATTCTGTCGAGTGCTCTCCTCTAAAAAGGAAGCCACGTGGCTTTCTTCAGAACATCGTGTACCCATGTGGGAACCAGATGACTGGGTTGCTGCGTATATATGTTATATAGGACAACTCCTATTCTGTCGAGTGCTGTCCTCTAAAAAGAAAGTCACGTGGCTTTCTTCAGAGCATCGTGTACCCATGTGGGAACGAGATGACTGGGTTGCTGCGTATATATTTTATATAGGACAACTATTCTGTCGAGTGCTCTCCTCTAAAAAGGAAGCCACGTGGCTTTCTTCAGAACATCGTGTACCCATGTAGGAACCAGATGACTGGGTTGCTGCGTATATATGTTTTATAGGACAACTCCTATTCTGTCGAGTGCTCTCCTCTAAAAAGAAAGTCACGTGGCTTTCTTCAGAGCATCGTGTACCCATGTGGGAACGAGATGACTGGGTTGCTGCGTATATATTTTATATAGGACAACTCATATTCTGTCGAGTGCTCTCCTCTAAAAAGGAAGCCACGTGGCTTTCTTCAGAACATCGTGTACCCATCTGGGAACCAGATGACTGGGTTGCTGCGTATACATGTTATATAGGACAACTCCTATTCTGTCGAGTGCTGTCCTCTAAAAAGAAAGTCACGTGGCTTTCTTCAGAGCATCGTGTACCCATGTGGGAACGAGATGACTGGGTTGCTGCGTATATATTTTATATAGGACAACTCCTATTCTGTCGAGTGCTCTCCTCTAAAAAGGAAGCCACGTGGCTTTCTTCAGAACATCGTGTACCCATGTGGGAACCAGATGACTGGGTTGCTGCGTATATATGTTATATAGGACAACTCCTATTCTGTCGAGTGCTCTCCTCTAAAAAGAAAGTCACGTGGCTTTCTTCAGAGCATCGTGTACCCATGTGGGAACGAGATGGCTGGGTTGCTGCGTATATATTTTATATAGGACAACTCCTATTCTGTCGAGTGCTCTCCTCTAAAAAGGAAGCCACGTGGCTTTCTTCAGAACATCGTGTACCCATGTGGGAACCAGATGACTGGGTTGCTGCGTATATATGTTATATAGGACAACTCCTATTCTGTCGAGTGCTCTCCTCTAAAAAGAAAGTCACGTGGCTTTCTTCAGAGCATCGTGTACCCATGTGGGAACGAGATGACTGGGTTGCTGCGTATATATTTTATATAGGACAACTCCTATTCTGTCGAGTGCTCTCCTCTAAAAAGGAAGCCACGTGGCTTTCTTCAGAACATCGTGTACCCATGTGGGAACCAGATGACTGGGTTGCTGCGTATATATGTTATATAGGACAACTCCTATTCTGTCGAGTGCTGTCCTCTAAAAAGAAAGTCACGTGGCTTTCTTCAGAGCATCCTGTACCCATCTGGGAACGAGATGACTGGGTTGCTGCGTATATATTTTATATAGGACAACTCCTATTCTGTCGAGTGCTCTCCTCTAAAAAGGAAGCCACGTGGCTTTCTTCAGAACATCGTGTACCCATGTCGGAACCAGATGACTGGGTTGCTGCGTATATATGTTATATAGGACAACTCCTATTCTGTCGAGTGCTCTCCTCTAAAAAGAAAGTCACGTGGCTTTCTTCAGAGCATCGTGTACCCATGTGGGAACGAGATGACTGGGTTGCTGCGTATATATTTTATATAGGACAACTCCTATTCTGTCGAGTGCTCTCCTCTAAAAAGGAAGCCACGTGGCTTTCTTCAGAACATCGTGTACCCATGTGGGAACCAGATGACTGGGTTGCTGCGTATATATGTTATATAGGACAACTCCTATTCTGTCGAGTGCTCTCCTCTAAAAAGAAAGTCACGTGGCTTTCTTCAGAGCATCGTGTACCCATGTGGGAACGAGATGACTGGGTTGCTGCGTATATATTTTATATAGGACAACTCCTATTCTGTCGAGTGCTCTCCTCTAAAAAGGAAGCCACGTGGCTTTCTTCAGAACATCGTGTACCCATGTGGGAACCAGATGACTGGGTTGCTGCGTATATATGTTATATAGGACAACTCCTATTCTGTCGAGTGCTCTCCTCTAAAAAGAAAGTCACGTGGCTTTCTTCAGAGCATCGTGTACCCATGTGGGAACGAGATGACTGGGTTGCTGCGTATATATTTTATATAGGACAACTCCTATTCTGTCGAGTGCTCTCCTCTAAAAAGGAAGCCACGTGGCTTTCTTCAGAACATCGTGTACCCATGTGGGAACCAGATGACTGGGTTGCTGCGTATATATGTTATATAGGACAACTCCTATTCTGTCGAGTGCTGTCCTCTAAAAAGAAAGTCACGTGGCTTTCTTCAGAGCATCGTGTACCCATGTGGGAACGAGATGACTGGGTTGCTGCGTATATATTTTATATAGGACAACTCCTATTCTGTCGAGTGCTCTCCTCTAAAAAGGAAGCCACGTGGCTTTCTTCAGAACATCGTGTACCCATGTGGGAACCAGATGACTGGGTTGCTGCGTATATATGTTACATAGGACAACTCCTATTCTGTCGAGTGCTCTCCTCTAAAAAGAAAGTCACGTGGCTTTCTTCAGAGCATCGTGTACCCATGTGGGAACGAGATGACTGGGTTGCTGCGTATATATTTTATATAGGACAACTCCTATTCTGTCGAGTGCTCTCCTCTAAAAAGGAAGCCACGTGGCTTTCTTCAGAACATCGTGTACCCATGTGGGAACCAGATGACTGGGTTGCTGCGTATATATGTTATATAGGACAACTCCTATTCTGTCGAGTGCTGTCCTCTAAAAAGAAAGTCACGTGGCTTTCCTCAGTGAATCGTGTACCCATGTGGGAACGAGATGACTGGGTTGCTGCGTATATATTTTATATAGGACAACTCCTATTCTGTCGAGTGCTGTCCTCTAAAAAGGAAGTCACGTGGCTTTCTTCAGAACATCGTGTACCCATGTGGGAACCAGATGACTGGGTTGCTGCGAATATATTTTATATAGGGCAACTCCTATTCTGTCGAGTGCTCTCCTGTAAAAAGGAAGTCACGTGGCTTTCCTCAGTGAATCGTGTACCCGTGTGGGAACCAGATGACTAGGAGAGAGTTGTCCACCTTCTTCTAAAATTTCTGAGGTACACTGCACAAGACTTCATATGGCGACATTTTCAGTCGCAGACTCCTGTGTGTACGTGCGTGGTGACAGGGATCTGTTTGGGACATAACTGCGCTACAAATTGTACTCTTTAATTATTTAGATCGTAGTTACTCTGGAGCGATTGCCTGCAAAATAACGAAGCCTAAAAGCTACCTTTAGCTCAGAGCAACCTCTACCTTCTTCAAAATATTTTTATTCATTTTTATTTACAACATACTGCTAGCCTCATTGTGGAGGCTTTCGCAGGACAGGGATAAATTACATACACACATAAAAAAGGTTACGGTCAGGTTAGTGCAGGAATGAAAATAGCAATAATTTCTTGCAAAATAACTTGAAAAAAGGAACAAGACAATGCATTAAAATCTGATAAATCATGTGCACAGAAAACAAGATAAAAACAAACATTTCCAAAATAGTGCACTTATTCTGATTCAAGGTTTGACAGTCCTTCCAAAAAAGCACCAAACGAATTAGAGGTGACCACTTTATTCGGCAACGCATTCCAATCTCGGATGGCTTGTGGAAAGAACGAAGATTTGAATGTGTGACTATGAAATCTGTACTCGGTAATGTGCTTAGTATGCTTTGATCTCGAGTTTAATGGTTTAGAAAATGACGAGTACTTATTTTGATCTATTTTGAAAGCATCATTTAAAAGTATAAAAAGAAACTTTAGCCGCAAGAATTTGGCCTATTTTGTATTGTTGGAAGACCAGCTTTGCGTAACAGTGCTGTAGGGGAATCGCTACGGCCGTACTTGTTATAGATGAATCTAATGGCCTTTCGCTGAACGCTTTCAAATTGATCAATGCAGTTGTTAGTCGACGGAAACCAACAAATTATGCTATATTGTAGTACTCAACGAATAAGTGAGGTATATGCTAATAATTATGAGGAAATGAACGAAGAAGGCTTTCGCGAGTTCGTCCTAAAAAGACGACCCCTTCGCCCCTGTTTAATCTCATTTTTCGGCGCACTTTTCGCTGCATACGACGCGGTTTTGGCCGGTGTACAGTTCTGAACCGCCACCCAGCCGTGAAAAGCCACCATTAGTTATCTTTTTTTTTAAAGCACAGTTCGGATTGAATATACGGCTGCCTTTACTACCCATTCTCATTTGGTTTTGATCACCATCCTATGTGGGCGGTCGGTTCGGTACGTTTTAATATCGCATACAAGACAGGCGCGCCGGCAATCCGCATTCTAGGTATCGTGTGATTTCCGCTGGGTCCCTTCCGCTAATGGTTTGGTTAGTTTCGGTCGGCTTAGGCTCGGTCAGGGATCAGTGGTTGTGCTCTTTCTCCTTTGATAAGCAGCTTCGGGATACGACAAGAAAGCTTTTTTACCAGAAACAGGTGTATTAGGACAAAGTGGTGCATCAGGACAAACGCAGAGTTCTCTGCTCTTAAGTGCACAAGAGGGCTGCGGCCATCGCAGAAGCAAAGCCCCGAAGCAGGATTCGTAATTAGGATTGGTAAACGGAAGAAATTCCCTGAAGACATGCTGCGACAATCGACGAAGATTAAGGGCTAATTGTGTCGCGACGTAGTAGGGAAAGAGGATTCCTAGTGGGAAACACATTACTTCAGAAGAAATGTGCTTTGTTCGATATGGCCTGAGTGATCATACGCTGGCAAAATTATTTTTCCCAGCACCCACGTTCGCTTCGGCAATACGAATATCAGCGTTGCGTTATCTGTGAAAAATTCATTTGGCCATTAAGCGGAACCCGGTTCTTTGTACCGCGCACAGTCGCATACGTAGATACCTGAATCGATCGCGCTTCAGGCGGTTTCCTATTTCTTTAACGGGTAGCTTGCGCTTTTCGGTTCCGGTGTCTGACATGGGTGAATCAAATTAATGATTTCTTCAAGCTGTTAAAATTCGTTTAATGTTGTTGTTTTTTCACAGCTTGTACACGTTAAACAGCTCCGCTATGTGTGTATCATCTGTTTCGGTGTTAAATTTGTCGGTGACTACATAATTCTTTATTTACCTGCATTTATGCTGTCAAGTAATTGTAAATATCACCGCTCATGCCTCGCGTTTGTAGAATGATATCAATTGTTTCTGTAGACTGAAAACCTGCGCCACAAATTTTTAGATAATTTCTACGCCACACCGCCTACCACTCTTTGGCACTAGAGATCACTGAACTCCTTTCATCTGCTCAAGAAAAAGGTCACCGCATAGTATTTCAGTGGATCCCTGAACACTGGGGGCTCGGTATAAATGAGAAAGCCGATGCTGGAGAAAAGAACGCTCTCACCAGTGACCTCCGTAAAGTTGTGCCTTTCTCGAGACCGGACATCACATGTATTCTTTAGGACTTTATGAAGGGTGCGACGGAGAGATACTGGACCCAACCAGATGCGCGACACATCCGCTACGAATTGTTAGGTTTTGCGTGGAATTCCGCGCCCTCATGCATACTTGATGCACAGACTTTATTTATAAGTCGCTTTCACGCCGAAGTACTTATATTTAAGTGGACTAGCGGACTCCCCAGAGTGTTCCACTTGGGGCATTACCGAAACCTTGGAGCACGTACTAGTGTTGTGTCGAGTATATGCGCACGAAAGACAAACGTTGGCAGCTTCCTCGAAGCGTTTAGACAGCAGGCCACTCTCGGAGGACTTATTGCTTAGGCGCGCTTGGCCGCACAGTTCAAAAGCAGTCCAGCCAATGCGGGCATTTCCACGTTTTTGAGGCACAGGGGCCTCGACTCGCAGTTGGGGCGCCATCGAATGCGCGTGTACATATTCTCGTCTGTCTCCGGACCACATCGTCACCTATCATGACCCTCTTTCTTCTCTTCTTCCCCGGTGCAGAATAGCAGGCCAGATATCCATCTTGCCGGCCGATCTCTTTACCCTTCTAATCATTAAACTTCGCTCTCTCGATAAAGGCAGGTGGGGTTCTTTTCACGTGGTATCAGCCGACGCTTCCTTAAATTTCCTACTCACAGTACACTGGACGAACACATTGCTCATTTTGCCCTTTCCCACTGCTCGCGTGCAAGGTTTATTCAATTCCTTTCAAATGTCGTTTGAAATAATACATTTCGCTCAAAAAAATATCTCGGGGTGAAACGAAATTGAGTCAGCGAGTTACGGACCGCGTGCTGATTGTCGTTGTCCGCTCCGACAGAAATGATCCCTGCCACCGTCCCGCTTTCACCTACTCCTCCCCGACAGTGTATCAGCGGAGAACTTTTTTCCTTTTTTGTCCCGAAGCGAAGAAAGGACCTCCATCAGCCTCTTCGTGTCAGATCTCATTCTGCGTCGCTTCCTTTATAGAAAAAAAACTATACTAAGCCCACGCTGTCCGGAAATAAGGACTGCACGGCTTTTTTCACGCCTGAATCCGCCTCCGGGCCTCATCGTCGTCCTCTTTCCAGCGGCAAAAAGAGCCGGATTATTTTCGTTTCGTAACCCCGGTGAAGAAAATTCTAAAAAAAAGGAAAAATGGCCGTCTTTATCAACAAAGTCATATGTTTCCTTGCCCGGTGAATCGACTAGTACACTGCTGAATCGAGCGCAAGAACAATGTTTCTCGATCGAGCCTCGCTTCAGATAAAACGCTTGGACGGCAGAGACGACGCCGACGAGCGAGGCACTTTCCTGTCACCCCATAGTAAGCTTCCTCCTCTCCCCCGAAACGCTTCTTCCATCCCCCGTTTCCGTTGCTTTGAGCCCCGACGAATGAGGCAGACCGGGCGTCCCCGCCGTGGTAGAAGCTCGTCCCTCCTGAGTGGGGAGATCAATACCCCCCCCCCCACACACACACACACACCCTTCTTGCCGCACAATTTAATTTCAACGGCTTCCCTACACTGCGCGAGAACGCTGTCCTTCCACTTTCACCTAGCAGCGGTATACACACCGCTCGGCTCCCTGTCCGCACTGCCGCAGCGCGCACCAAATTGTCCGTGAGCGTGCGCGATGCGAGCTCTTCGTAGGAGGGGGGAAAGGGGAATGAGGGAGAGGGGAGAGGATGCGACCCTTTTGTCAAGAAATATATACGGCTCGCCACCTCGGCTCCGACGCTAAACATCCCAGCTCCGAGAATTGATTAACTCCACACCCGTCCGCCGCCGCTATACGACGGCATCTGCTAAGTGCGCTCTTTCTCCGACCAGGCTTTCTTTGTTTCTTTTTTCTTTCACGCAGAGTGCTCGGAAAGGAGCGTTGCACGCGTGTTCGTGCGTGTGCGTACGGCATGCGCTAATGCGTGCCGCAGCGCCGCGTGTTACGCGCCATTCCGCTCTGCGGGTGCGCGTAGTAGTCTGACCCTCTAGTTCACGTCGCCGCATCCAGAAGCTGCCTCGTTTGAACAAGAAGAAAATAAATAGCCCGCATATGCGTGTCTGCGTGCGTGCCTGCGTTCGCTTGAGTGCGTGTTTATATCTGCCTTGGTTTGGCCTTATTTGATCCCTGACCTCTACAGATAAGGACGGGCTTCAATCCTTACCTGGGCATATATGACCTGATTTTGGCCTAAATCTGGGCAAATATGGCTTCATTTCCGAGCTGATTTATTTATACTTGCACGTATTTGAAACATATCAAGCGAAGGTATGGAATTTCTGTAAGGCTATGCGTCCGCAGATAACAGGAGGTAGATGCGTGCGTGCCTGCATTTGCTTGAGTGCGTGTTTATATCTGCCTTGGTTTGGCCTTATTTGATCCCTGACCTCTACAGATAAGGACGGGCTTCAATCCTTACGTGGGCATGTATGACCTGATTTGGGCCCAAATCTGGGCAAATATGGCTGCATTTCCGAGCTGATTTATTTATACTTGCACGTATTTGAAACATATCAAGCCAAGGTATGAAATTTCTGTAAGGCTATGCGTCCGCAGATAACAGGAGGTAGAGGAAAAGGGCTGCCTAGGAAGAAACAAAAAGCGAAGTATTTGGGGCGCGCGCCTGCAAGGAGGCGCCGTTGACTTAAGAAATTATTCGCCTGAGTTTTTTTTCTATCTACTTTATATGTAGATATGGTTTGGTTCATGGGGTTTAACCTCCCAAAGCGACTCAGGCAATGAGGGACGCCGTAGTGAAGGGCTCTGGAAATTTCGACCACCTGGGGTTCTTTAACGTGCACTGACATCGCACAGTACACGGGCTTCTGGAATTTTGCCTCTATCGAAATTTGACCGCCACGGCCGGGATCAAACCCGCGTCTTTCAGGCCAGCAGCCGAGCGCCATAAACAATGAGCCACCGCGGCCAACTATATAGTATAACAATAAACTGCCATAAGTTTTTTGCATTCTTACTGAAATCGAGTGTTGGGGAAGTAAGACCAGAAGGCACAAATTATTTTAAACGTTAAGCAGCGGCTGCTTGAAAGACAGTCTTTAACCGTCCATGGCCAGTTAATGCTACATGAGATGTGTGGAAGCGTAATGGCCGGTTCGTGGTTCAGCAGGATAATTCGTTCAATGAGGAGTTCTGAAAACAGCAATTTAATGCCTGTGAATGGGTTTTTCTCTTCTTTTCCGGCCTCCATTTGACGTATTTATGCTTATAGACTTGCATACCTTCGGCGTTTCGCAAAATGGAGGAGTAAAGGTTAACGTTAGGACGAATGATAGAAGCTGCAACTTTTTCCGACGTTGTTTGCACCGAGACGTTTGTGCGTTGCACTAAAGTAGATTTCTCGGGACCATCTGGCTTGTGCAGCTTACATCACATAAGTCTCTTTAAGCGCACGGTCACGGTCATTCCTGTTTGCTGGCCTTTAAAGTTGCGTGTACTTCTCCACGTCGTGTAAGATTAACAGCTACAATCTCAAGACACATGCGTAGCTAGGGGCAGCAACTTGAATCTTAAGAGGTGCCCCAAGTGGCAGTAGATGGACAGATAAAGAGGACCTCTTTTCTTTTCAGGTTACGTCTGATTGCTTGAGAAGATAATGGCAAATTTGTGGCACTGAGGGCCACAGCCAGCGATTAGCAATTAAAATGAGTGCGGGCTCAATCACTGCTCATTCCAGCCACGGCGTCTCGCTGCCTTGGCGCTAGTATTTTTTTAGCCAGTTTCGCCATATGGCTCAGTTCACATTATCCATCAGGGCTGATTGCCGACCTAACAGAGTTGGAAAGGAAGTGATGTAATTTACTGTTTTTTTTTTGTTTTGGCGTGTGCGCGTGCGTGAGCTTGTGTGAGTGTTGATATAACAACAAAGCGAAGAAATTAGAATTACACATGTACGTAAGGTGTACCGGCCCGGCCTGAAACAACTCAATTATTAGTTCTAACTGCGTAGAAACAGTAAGTTCAGCCGTAACATCCCGCACACCCTGTCTTTTCTGGTGTAAATGTGAGTGCAGACTCAAGTGTGCGCAGCGATAACTGGAGGCACTGTTTTTTAAAGATTCTTGAACTGCGCGTGCTATCGAAACTGCCCGTGCATGATTCGCTGAACGCGAGATTTTTTTTTTTTTGCATTAGGTCGTCACCAAATCGTTTCGCGCGCTTTGGCGTGCAAGCGGTTTTCTTCCCGTATATAGCGCTTCACGTCGAGCAATATTTGTGTAGCTGTGTAGACTTGGTTGGTTAAAAGCGGAATATCTTTGATATCGTTCGAAATTTCCTAAATGAAATGAACACTAGGGAAGCTTAGCTGCACACAGTATATTTTGTCGGTATGGTGTTCGGTCCTATTAATCTCTATTCATACCAGAAGCCTTGTCCAAGACAAAAGAAAAACGCGCTTTCGTTGGGGAGAACAATAGGTGGTTGAGTCGCATATGACAGCGTATAAAATTGTAGAAAAGAAACTGCGACAGCAGTAAATTTAGGTAGCACTAGTTTAGCGCTAAATGATGCAAATCAGAGGCTACTGCGTTTTTTCTTCCTTGGCGCGCTAGAATTTTAGTGATGTGCCCGAATATCCTTATCTCACTTTTTTAATACTGGATTTCTATTGGGTAGTTGTTCCCCAGACCTGGTGCTCGACTTCTCTCGGTTGAATTGCTTCGAAAAATGGGGTTTTGAACCTACATTGCTCTGAATAAGCACTTCAGCTAGGACACTGTTTCGTCAAGATGCCCTTGTGCAAATAAAGTGAAATCATCATTATCACCAGCAGCAATGCAAGCAGCAGAGGTCGGTCGCAAAAGTCAGCATTACGGCCGGAAGTTAGCCGGATATTTTCAAACACTTCCGAATAGCTGTATGAAAAATAACTCCAACGGTTCGCATCTTCCGCCACGGCAAAGAAAAAAAATGACGGCGACGCTCGTACACTAGTGTGATACCTTCGTGCATCACGTGACCTTTAGACTGCAACCACAGATGGCAGCCCCCAACTGCCATGACACGTGTTCAATCTCCGCTCAGCAGCGTCGAGAGCATCGCGCCTGTCATACCGCGGACCCCGTCTGTGCCCCTCGTGGGCGGCGCAGCGGTTGCTGCTCGCTCAGTTGTTTCCGGGAGGCTGGCGTTCGCCGACGCGGAGGGGACACGAGCATACATAGTTTCGCGGTTACGAGAGCTCCGCGCCAACGCCCCTGGCTGACGCCATATGACACGGCCCCCAGTTCGACGGGAGCGCCTCCGAAACCACCGCTCAGCCAACTCCACGTGCCTCCTCCTCTGTCCTCCGCGGTGCGTTCGTTCGTGCGATCGTCGAGCGGTGGTTGCCCGAGCTGCGGCGCCGTCGGCTGCGGCGTGGGCCGGCCGGCGGGGAAGGGGCGCTCGCTATCGCCAGATAATGAGTTTCCCGGAGGCCTCCGGAGCAGCGGCGGCTGCCCCGGTGGATAAAGTAAGAGGGGGGCAGCCGCGAGAATGACAAAAGAAGAGAAACAAGCGGTGCGAGGAGGGGGCGGCCGCCATCGCTGCCCGGAGGGCCAGTATGAGCTAATACCTTCTTCTTTGGATGCGTTCGCTGCTGCCTCCTTAACGACATTATCGCGAGGAGCTCAGAGGCTTCCGCGCGGCTGCCGCGGATACCGGGCGCGCTCGGCCCCATCGCAGCCGGCGAACACTCGGTCTGCCGACCTCTTTGCACCCCCCTCCCCCCCCCCCCCCCCCTCTCTTCACCTTTATTTTTGTCCTGACCTCTCTCTGCTTCTTTTTATAGTTTCTTTATCATTCCCCTAGAGTTCGGCGCTCCTTAGGCTAGATTTTTCTCACTCGTCCAGCCTCACAAGCCATGGGAAACGCGGGTATCGCGCGTGGGCTCCTCGAGCTTCAGCTGAGAGCGGGAGAACAGATTTATATCTTGTTCCTCTTTTGGGTCACAGATAGGCCCTTCTGCCCCGGGTGGTCCTCTTACCCGATTCCAGCTAACCCCCTCTCACCCAGCAACCCCGTTTCCAAATGCCCGGTCTTGCGTTGCCCCGGCAGCGCCAGACCACTTCCCCCGCATTTGGTCCCATCGGCCGGGGACCCCGTGAGTTAATACACTCTTCTCATGAGGCGACGCCGCCGCATTATCGAGATGGGCTCGGGGGGCCCCAGTAGAGCTTCCCGTGGGCCGTTAGTGCTCTCTTCTGTTAGCGGCTCTGGTTAGCTCCGCTTTTTTGTTCGCCGCTAACTATGCCGCCTCAACTGTTCTTTTTCTCGGCTTTCTCCGTGCTCTTTCTTTTTTCTATTTTTATTGTTTTCTGCCTTACTGGCAACTCGCTGATCCTCCTCCACTTTGACGCCAACCTTTGGAGCGTGCAAACACGGGGCTTTGCGTAAACCGAAAACCGAGGCTTCAAAGCTTAGCTGGATAAAGTCGTTTCCACACTTCGGGCCTCACTGATCAGCGCGGCCCAGCAAAAGCGGGATCTGTCACGCTGGCCGCCCGGCTACGAGCAGCGGGGTGAAGTCGCGCGCGCTCCCGTTTCGGGAATCCAAGGCGAAGAGGAGGAGGCGCGGTGGGCGAGGGTGAAGAGGAAGAGGAACGCCGCCGCTTCTGGCATCCGACGAAGATTGCTGCTCGGCCATAGGGAAAAGGGGCGCAGGAGCGGAAGAGAGGGACAACTCTCGGAGGAGGAAGAGGAAAAGAGGGAAAGGCACCCGTAGAGGAAGGGAGGGAGGGGGGTCCGCGAGGCGGCGATGCCACTGCGCCTGGTGGTCGGAGGGCGAGTTAAAACAGAGAATTTGCCCCGCAACGCACATCACACGCGGCCGCGCGGCGGTCGTCGCGTGCTGGGTTTCGTTGTCGCCAGGAGCGACGCCGTGATCTCGCAACAACCGGCGGAGGCGGACGCTGTGTTGCGTGCTCCCTTGATCTATCGCTGTCTTCTCCTACGCACTCACTCCTTCGCCAGCTCTTTCCGGAAGTGTCTGTTGCTTGCTCTTTTATTTTTTTTTTGTTATCATCGTGCGAGTGGTCACGTAATTTTCGGCGACATTACGTTGCCATGCTGCGTGTCTTCGTTCCTTTCGTCTACAAACTTTTTCCTCTTGCGCTGATGCACTGTGCGGATTTTCTCTTCGGGAAGACGACGGGACGGTCAGAGAAGGCTGCTAGCCTCCGTTGCTCGCCCGACCTGTAGACAGTGTTGTCGCGGTGGCGGGCTAAGTGTGGTTTCGGCATCCCAGCCACTCCACGTATGGAGAGAAGCGACGGACCGTACGCGCGGAGACGTCGCCGACGTGTGCAGCCGCGTCCGGCGCCACCGAATCTGTTCTCGGCGCAGGACCTCGCACGTTTGAAGACCGTACGAGCAACGAAGCAGAGGCCGACGACAGCGCAGCGCTTTTTCTTTCGAGCCGCCGCCTTTGCGCCGCCGGTTCCTTTGCTGTTAGCGCGTTGGATACGTGATACCGAGTATCTCTGAGGAATCGTGCAGACTGTGCGCGCAGTTTTCCTCCAGTAACCTTCTCTCTGGTTCCCTCAGTACTCTTTCCTTTCGCCCTCTCTCTCTCTCTCTCTCTCTCTCTCATATTGCAGCGTACGTGCAGCGACACAGTCGCTTCTGCTCTCCACCATGCGCGGCTCAAGCGCCTCTCTTAGCCTGCGTACGCGACCGTAAGTTCTCGATCTCTTCTCTCCTTTCTGTTTCGGGGCGTCCTCTTCGCTTCGAGCGCAGAGTGGCGTGTGTTGAAAAACTTTCCAGCGTGGAAAAATCTATTTCGTCGCCGGGCCTTTGAAGCGAAACGAATACCCATTAACGACTGTGCGCGCTGCTCGGACGGGTCGCGTTCCGTTTCTGTCTCCTCTTTCTACATTTTTCCGCGCTCTCTCTTTGCTGCCATACTGTTCGCTGATTGAGGCGAAAACTACGTGACGCCTTCTTAACGCGCCCACTCTGCGGCGCTGGCGAGTCTTTGGAAGCCGCGGGAAAAAGAGGCGAAAGCGGCCCTGTGAGAAGCCGCGAACAGGACGCCCTTTTAGTGCCGCCAGCGGTCGTTCTCGTGTCTCAACTTTTCATCTGCTCCCTCCAAATGGACTAAGCGTGAGCCGAGAGGCAGACAAGAACAAACGAAGGGGAAACAACAGAAGGAAAGAGACCTCGAGCATACATGAAGAAAGTCCCCAAAAATGTGCGCGCGCGTAGTCGCCGGCCTACTGCTGCCCGGCACGGTGCGGCCAGCGCTCTAGTGCGCAGCGACTGACGGTGCCCGCAGCAATGCCAGCGGCGGCGAGCCGGAGGCGCGGTGGTCGCGGCCGCTTCGCTCGAATGCCGTCCGGACTCGACGCGTCTTCCTCCCGCCTCGATTCGGGATGATACCTGCGTGCGAAGGGACGTGATTGTGTTTTATTTTTATCTTTCCCCACCGTCGTCTTCCCGATTCTCCGATCCTCGTCGTCGTGTCTCCTCCGAGCTTATAGCGGATTTACTTTTTGCGGTGGAGTGATTCAAACGTCCTATCAGCGGCTCTCCGTGGCCAGTACTGCTTTCCGGCTGGCCGCTGTCAACACTCGACGGCTTGCAACAAAGGCGACAGTGTGTGCTTGTGTGTGTGAAGTTTGGTGGGTGTACGTGCTTGAGCCGGCGAGTGAGGCGGAGAGCAAAGAAGAGAGTTGCGGCTGTGCTCGTGCGCCGACGAGGGCGTCATGTATTTCCTCTACGGCATGATGAAGCACTGGCAGCTCGTCGGACACCATCATCACCACCACCATAGGCACAGGCATCACAGAGTAAGCGAAAAGGCCGCACACTGTTGTGGACTTTTCTCGGCAAATCGTGTAACCACAGACGCTGGTTTGCGAAGCATGGCAAGCTATACTAGGCGTTCTGTAGACGGTGGGCGCGTAAAAATAGAAAATGGGCTCTGGGCAAGTACTCCGAAAGCGTGCTTTTTCTGCGTAGCCAGCTTTATTGCGGGATACATTCGATTTTGTTTCCTGTATCGAACGCGCGCAAAAGCTAAGTAGAAAGAAACTCTACCTCACAGACCATATTCAGTTCGCGCCAGAAACGAACCACGAGCGAGTGCAAAACTTGTCAGAACTCCCTGTGCTAGCTTTTGGCGGAACATTAGCTCTAGTCGCACCTGTACTGCCGCAACGGGATTGTTCTAATGCAAGTTTTTACAGTTCTTTCTCTCTAAAATCTTTTTTACACAATAGGGGCATTCAGTCGGGTGGCCGTGAATTTTACTTCGTAGCTGTTTGCACTAGAGCAACGAGCCACTGCTTGCGCGTATTTTATTCGTGCTCTGGAGTTCACAGGAACATGTCAGAGCTTATTGAAAAAATAAAAAAAATACAACACTGATGGATGCGATTAGTGCGCATTCGCCTTTCTCTCCGTCTTCGGAAGATTTTTTGAATGGGCTATGATCACAATGCATTTGATGAGCCTATAATTCTATTTTATTAGTCATAACTGCTGATCCATGGAGTTAGTTGGCACAATCAGGTTTTTAATCGGGATAGTTTCGCACTGCATGATGCCTCTATGACAAAATCGAAAACTGCGTCCGGTTATAATCAAACCAATATCGCCACAAGATATTAAGCCAAAAAAAACTTACTTGCTAATAATGCTATTACCTACGAATGCTATCCTGAAACAGGCTGTTCTTCCGCATTTTTTCTTGGCAGTGTGCGGTGCTGCCTACCGAGTTATCGATTCTCTGAGTCATTAACCTCGTCTTCCTAATTGGTTGGGTCTTGTTAGAGCTCGCAGCACATGGGTTCCCTCTCAGTGTCTTATATCTCGTTCTGTTTAGGATAACAAACGCAGCCGGTTCAGTGTTTCTTGTTCAATTTTATTTGAACAATGTTTCTTGTTCAATTTTATTGCTAGGCGTAACGCGTGTTCTTGATTAGGCTTAATACTGTTTCTGCACAAAAAAAAGTTGTTTTTTAATTACTTTTTGTGTTGAGAATGGCTACAGGCGCTCTGAAAGTACCAAGCTCCACCTAACCATAAACATCAGAAGAACAAGCATGTTGTTTATAACTTCATATACTCTATAAATAATACCTCTCTATCAAGGGTTACGTCGTACAAATACCTTGGAATTCAGTTCACACCAAATCTTTCATGGTCCTCTCATATTTCTGCAGTCTGCAACAAAGCGTCGAGGACATTAGGTTTCATACGCCGGAACCTTCGAAACTCACCTAGCTCCGTTCGAAAACTTGCATATTTTACATTTGTTCGCCCACAGCTGGAATTTATCTCACCTATATGGTCTCCCCATCAAAAATATCTCATAGATATGCTCGAGTCCATTCAAAGCAGAGCTGCCCGGTACATTTTTAGCAATTACAGTCCCCTCGCAAGTGTATCCCAGCTTAAATACCTTAATGACATACAGATACTTGAAATTCGTCGCTCCATTTCACTTCTGTCTTTATTCCATAAATATGTTCACACCCGTCCTTCGTTGTTACCTCTGGCATCACCTTTCCGCTCTTCACAACGCTTACACAATCAACTCAGCTTCAACCGGATATATGGGAAGACCCTGTCGTTTAATTCCTCTGCATTACCTAGAGCAATAAAACTCTGGAATGATCTTCCTGACAACATAATCTCTTTCATTGATCCTGGTGAGTTTAAAAAACATCTATGTATACATTTATTGCCATAGTGATGTTCGAAATGTACAACAGTTTCATTTGTTCTTAACGTTTCGTGTCTGATGTTATTTTAACTCGGTTTTGTATAAATTTCGTGTTCCTTTCTTGTATTTGACTTGTACCGCGTTCTTGCACCGATATTATGGTTTTTTTTCGATTTGCCCCCCTCACCCAATGCTCTTCGGGGCCTGTGAGGTACTAATAAATAAATAAATAAACTCAAATAAAAATTTATTCAGGTTAGGCTACTCATATTATATCATGCATATTTAGGTCGTAATCGTTGACGACCAATGCGAAGCGTTCGCCTTACGTAATCTTCAAGCTATAAGGCTGTAGTTACAAAACTTCAAGATTCCTTTTAGCACATTTTCTGTGCTAAAAGAAAATGTGGACCTGCACCCAACAGATTTCCCTGTCTACTTTTTTTTTTGGGGGTGGTGGGGGGGGGGGGGGGGGGGGGGAGTGTGTTTCTTGAATGTGCGAATAAATCGCAGTCGTGCGTCCATGGACTGCGCGACATTATTTTTTCAAATTTCTAGGAAGCTGCGTATGCTGCATTTCAGCTCACATTTTTAATCAAGCCTTGCGGCTAGGTTATCTTCAGTGTTAGTTATGTAGGCGCAGCAACGCAGACCCCGTCCATAGCACACGGGCGCCTTAGCGTTTTTCCTCCGTTTTTATGGAGGAAAAACGCTAAGGCGATCGTGTGCTATGCGATGTCAGTGCACGTTAAAGATCCCCAGGTGGTCGAAATTACTCCGGAGCCCTCCACTACGGCACCTCCTTCTTCCTTTCCTCTTTCACTACCTCCCTTATCCCTTCCTTTACGGCGCGGTTCAGGTGTCCAACGATATATGAGACAGATACTGCGTCATTTCCTTTCCCCAAAAACCAATTATTATTATTAAGAGTGCGCTACACACTTGGTGCGCAGCGCCATTGCAAATCGCATGAAACGTCGTGCCTAGATCCACCCGCCTGAAAGATCTCCCCCGCTCTACTATCTCTTCGTTTAGCCTTGTTAATGGAGGCTTCGTGCACATGCGCTTGCGATATTTTTTTTCTTCTTCTTCTTGTGTTCGTTAACTGTAGCTGCATTTCTAGCTTAGCTTCATTTTTCTTTTTAGCCACTCTCTGCACGCTGGGTCGGGTGCAATGTCGACAGACTTTGCGGCGCGGGCTCACTTTGATCCTTGAAAAGCGTCGGTGCGCCATATCTCCGCGTTTTCACGGTGTTTACCTGCTGACAGGGCGAAGCTGTTTATCAGCCGGGAACGCTGATACTTTCCAGAATTAAAAAAAATTATAGTGTAGAAAGGAGGAAAGAAACTGTAAAGGATTTTCGCACGTCTTTCTTTGCGGCCTATCCGCTTGCATTCTCTCATCATGCAACTGAACGCCGCTGTCGATTATCCTGGCAGCGCTCTAAATGCACCGCGTACAGACAGATTTCTAAAATTGTCTGCGTTGTACAATAAAATAAAAGCGTATAAAGGCGCGCAGCGGCGCTGGCGGCGTCGAATAACACCTCTCGTGAAACCTGGCTACTACGTACAGGGCTCGCGGCGCTGAAGCGCCGCAATCAGAGGAGGGATTAGGTGCGAGCTTTCAGCGGGTGGTTTGCCGTTCGTTCGACGAGCTTTTAACGGCGAAAAGTGTTTCCGACGTCTCTCGCCAGCACGGCCGCTGCCGGCGCTTTAGGAGCTGTTGTTTATCAGAGGCTTGAGGCGGAGGATCGTTGAGCCCACTAAAGAAGTTCCATTTCGCAATGGAATTGGTTTTGCGGGTTTCTCGTCTGCCAAGTTCGTTTTCTTCATTCTGGTGGTCTCCCGGCTTTGGTGGCCCACCGCACCGCATGAAGTTTATTAAGACTGCCTTCTTCGAAGCGGCCGCTTATTTACTGATAGGCATGTCATAATTTTGCTGGTTGAAGTTCTCATTTCTTCTTGTCACTCTTTGTGTCTTCCGCTTTTTGTGTGTATGTGTGTGCGTGTGCGCGCGCACGTGTGTTTGTGTATTTGTGTGTGTGCGCGCGTGTTATTTTTGGGTACGTACTCTCCATTTTGTACTTCTCAAAGATTTCGATATGAAAACAAACCGCGTTAATTTTCTGCCAAGCACTGAGAGGATGTGATCTGAAATAAAAGAGCAGACTGGTGACGTCCGCACAAAACTTTGTGCATATTAGGAATGGAAGTGTATATTTTTGGGTCAAGTGTTTGACTTTATATGGCCAATGCAGCAACGTAATAGTCTCTTGTTGCGTTTGACTGTATATGGCCAGTGCAGCAACGTAATAGTCTCTTGTTGCGCAGCTCAAAGGTCGAATTAAAATGGTAATTTATTCCAACTCCCTACGGGCCACTCCCCGTTACGCGCCTTTTTCTCGTCGTTCACTTTAAACTCGATGAAAGCGCTAGTCGCGAACGCTGATGTGCTGTGTTACCGATCCTATTCCGCGTTTCTTTTTTGTTAAGAAAACAATAGAACTGTACGTAAAGGAAAAATTCAAGCGCAGAAAGTAAAAAGACTCTCTGTATGAACCAGCACAAAGGTTTGGGATATACATTTGAATACTTTTTTTACGGACCAACTGAATTATTAGCCGGCATGTTTAGCTTCTTTTCGAGGTGCTTTGAAGCTTGACGTCTTCAGTAGCCAACACCTCTTCGTCGGCTCGCGGCATTTCTCTGGATGCATTTGTTCGGCAACAAAAATGTTAAGCCACTCTTCCCGAAGTCCACTGGCGAGCTCGTTTTTCGCGCTTCTTTCTTATGGACAGGGCGTTTCTAAAACAGAGGTCATTTGATAGCTTTGCGAAAGGAAGAAAACTTCGAAGGATCCTGAAAAAACGCTCCTGCGACTGCTTCCCCGAAACAGGCTTTGCCTCAACTCTAGTCTTATTGAGGAGAAGCCGAACAACAGCAAAAAAAAAAGATTGTCTGAAAAGGGTTGTTGTTGAAGTTTCTTTTTTTTTTTTGGTTTCCTTTGATTTATTGATGCTTGGTGATATTCAATATCTCTCAGTATCGCATTTTTTGTGCGGGGAGCAAAAGTTTAATTATTGCAGTGGTTTGTTGCTTGCAAGGGTCTTATGTAGTATGCAATGAAAGCTACGTAGCTTGTTTTCCACGTCTTCTTCGCTGCTTTCCTTATATGAATATAGGGGATGTACAGACGTGAGCAGAAGTGTACAGACCACGGAAATAGTAGAACAGCTGCTTGTCGAGCTGTCTTATCAGCCAATATCTATCGCAAGTCGATATCGCAACAGTGCCTTGCGCGCAGGTTCTGCATTCTGTCTAAAGTAACGTACGGGTTTCAGTATACGGTTTCATTTGCGCTGTGCATAAACATGATGCACCAACTCGCCCACACATCAGCCTATATTGTAGCGATAGCTACACTACTTCAGCCACTTCGCGAGGTCAGCGTGGCTGCGCGCTGAGCCGTGGCACCACCGCTCCGCCAGCTGTCCGCATGCGCGCAGTGACGTCATAGCCCGCAGCTGGCGTGCGTGCTGCGCGCCTCGCTGCTGCGCCGACACCGCCCGCCTCCTCAGCTGTGCGCATGCGCGGAATGACGTCAGAACATGCAGCTGGTGTGCGCCGCACGCCTACATTACGCTAGCATTTCAAGCCTTCAGCGTGGTGGCGCTGTGGCCACCGTGGCAGCTGCCGGCGGCGCGGCGCGCCGGCGAAACCGAGTGAGGTAGGAGCAGAGAGGGGGGAGAGAGTTAATCCACGTCCAGGGACGAAGATGAAGAAGGAACGCCCAGCGTAACGCAGCGGAGAAAGACTGACTTTGCAATTCGACTGAGCGAGTTACACTCGCCAAGCTGTACCTATGGCGTCGCTCCAGGTTTAACCAGAGCTAAACTACAGCCATTTTTCGTAAATAATCCTTTATGTCAACAGTCACAACTGTCGCAATAAAATGCTCTTGTAGGCATTAGTGCGTTCGTGAGTGCGTCGTCAAAGAAAAAGTAAAAATAACGCATTAAAATATCCCTGGCTGCCGATCACGAGAGTTGTACTTCAGCTACCTGTGCGGCAGCTACGCACTGATGTGCCTTTTTTAAACACGCAAGCAATGAAGGCATTATAGAGAAGGCACCGCGCACTTAGAATTTCCAGCGTCCGAAGAAAGTGTTATACCATTTCTTCTTAAAGCAATGCTGTTCATAAACACGATCAAGTGTGACGGTGTCAAGAGATAAACATGCCATGTGAGCGAGAACATTTGTCCGACGGCAGGCTGTTACGGGCAAACATGCCGAGGCGCAGAGACAGTGACGTGCCAGTGCAGGTCAGGAACAACGTGACTTACTGGTCGAGAGGTGACGTAGGCTACTTACTCGCAAAAGGAGCGGCAGAAGCGTTGTCTTCAATGTCAGTGGCACGCCGTGCAAGTGAAACAGGCGTCGCCAGGGAAGAACCGCAAACGAAGATCCAATGAAACCTAGTTTTCGGCCACGCAAATGCACTCAACACAATTTCGTGACCAATCTGTTTGCTGCGGTGTTATATTGAAACGCCCTCTCGTGCTTCGAGCCAAAATTCAGCTCTGTAAACAACCCTTCTGCAGACCGGCTTAGAGCAGTGTTCATCAACATAGTTGTAGACACTTACCTTGCTCGGAAAACAAAAATATTACCGGGTTAACGAGCTGTATTGTCAGCAAAATAAGGGCATTGTCCGCATTAATAACTGTTGAGAGCGCAAATAAAAGCTCGTTTTTATTAAGTCCAAGCGGACTTGTTAGGGTTTCTGATGACATCCATCCACACAGGCAACGATACATGCAAGGGAAAGAGCAAAGAACGAAAGCGGTGTAAAGAATTCTGCGCTCGTGTAATTGGCTCATTGCCTTTCCCGGGTCGTTGCCTGCGTTCTTTGTGTCGCCATTTACCGTATGTTTACTGAGATTCCTAATCAGCTTACTTCCCTAATCCTCTGAGTTAGCTGCTGATCCTCATGCGTTTCTAGGCTGCAATGCGAATCATGAATGGAACGTTACGTGAACGATATAAACACAAAAAAGACTATGTGCAATATGAACAAACTAGGTCAGATCCAGATTATCCTGCACCAATATAAAGCCGCAAGACTTCATTAGCTACGTGCCTCGTAACACATGTTCAGTTCCTCTTCGCGCTTTCGTGCTCTATATAATATCGTCGCCTCGTCTAGGGACGCTGTTGCAATATCCCGTTATTTATGCGGTAGCAGTAGTAGCTTCATCGGGAAGAAAATTCGTCTTGGGAAGCTAAATTTGCTGATTGGCTGGAGGTAGATGACGCCACCAGACCGGAGCATTCCGATTGGCTAGAGAAAAGTCACGTCACCAGACCGAAAGTGATGTCACTTACAGTAAAGGCATCGACAGCAGCTAACGCGGCAGCATTAGAACATAATCGAATTAAGTTTTCATCTGAATGTATTTTTTTTCTGAATGCTTCTCGCCCTCTCTGTGAGCCCTCTTGGCATACTTTCCGTCTGGAACTAGAACCCACGACGACGCATTCAAATGGGAGCCGGTCGCTCGCGGTATGCATTCGGTCTATGACTGCCAACAATGCGTATCACTTGCTGCTTTTCCAAGTTTTATTCTTTTCATTTTTATGGCGGGCTTTGTGAAGCCGGGGGGGGGGGGGGGGGGTGTATGGCAATTCTTTCAAAAAACTCTTAGTCCTTTCAGTTTCTTGCGCCCTTCTCATTTCTCATATATGCATCATCATCGCAACGTCACTAAGGAGACTGTATGTGACAGGAAGCTGTCGTTTCGCCAAAACGGCAATATACTACACGTGCAATAATTCACTGAGCAGATTGGTGCCCGTTTATTTCTGTTTTTATTTTATACTTTGGCAGAAGCATTTTAAATTAAACATGGCGTTATGCATAATATTTTTTTTAGCCGATTGGTGACATTTTATTCTTGTTTTCAATTTCGAGCCCAGATAGACCGTCCTCTTTCCTTATCCCAAGGAAAAACAGAGAAAACGACATAAGGATCGTGGTGGACGCCTCTTCGAGGGCAGCGTGTTTACGCGCCCGAAAAGGCTCGCGTTTCAATGAAATTAGCTCATCTTTCATCCGCTCTTTTTCTCCCCCATCTGGGCTGCTCGGCGTTCAGTGTCGCGTTGCCTGCCCCTATCAGCATCATCACAGCGTGACTCTCGGCGCCTTGCGCGCAAGCCGCGGTAATAACTCCTTCTTTTCATTAAAAGTTTTCCGCTCGGCCGTCCGCTCAGTCTCTTTCTGCGTTTTCGCCTTTTAGTTATCGCTTTCCCTCGTTTTAATTCTCTCTATTCTTTCTCTCTCTTTCTCGGCCTCCTCCAAAACTTTCCAGTCTTCAAGAGTGCAGTCGGGGGGTCTGCAGCTCCTGTGAAAACTTAGAGCCGCGCTGCTTTGTTTTGCACCGCTATTGTTTATGTTTTGCTTTTCTCACTTAGCCGCAAGAGTGGAGGGGACAGAGAGACCGAGGGAGGGAGACTGAAAAAAAAACACACAAAAGGGGGTGCTCTTTTTTTCCTAAACTTTTAAACACGTGACCGCACCGTCATTCTCATTCTCTCATCCTCTTTCCTTCCCCCTCGCTCCTTCTTATTGTGCGTGCTTCGGTATGCCGGGGGGCGTGTACGACGCCTGAGATTCGATCCAGTAATCGCTCGTTGATGAGCCTGCTGCGCAAGCGAACATGCAGCATGTTCCTCGTTTCCCTCCCGCCTCCACCTCCAGATCCCCATTTTTCCTTATCCCTGGTCGGTTTCTTATTTTCTTATCGTTTTTTCCCTTTTACTCCTGATGCGCATATCGGTTTCACTCAGGCACCTCCGGCCTGTTTTCTTTCTTTGCAATTCTTTTTCTTGTTTTGCAACGGTGCCTGCTATACGGGAGCACGTGCTTCTGAAGGCGATTGCCCAGAAAGTGAGAAGGTATTCTTAACCGCAGTGTTATTCCTGATCTTTATATTTTGTCATTATATGCGCTCAGGCTCATTCTAATCTCTTTTTTTCTTTTCTGACTTCGCGAGACAGCAGCGGTGTTCCCGAACGACCTTAATATTTTTTGCCTTTAAGTCAGCCTACATCTTCACCTAATGACATCCCCGCATCCCTTTTTCCTGCCATCAACTTTCGCGTAATCTTCTTCGGCCTTTTCTCTTGCAGAAAATTCTGAGTGCCCCGTCTTTTTCCTTGGTTTTCGCTTAGTTTCGTTTTTGCGTCACTTAAATGCTGCTCTAAGAGAGAGCAAATAGCGCTGTCGGGAAACGCGAAACAAAAAACCGCAGATAAAAGATTCACTGCCGTGTGCTTTGCCGGAGCTACACAAGAGCAGCTCGGGAAAGTTCCGCATTCAAAGTTTCTCGTTACTCACAGACGGTGTTCTTCAAATTCGCTGCGCATAGCTTTTCCTGCTACACCTCGTTCACCTTCGCAAATTCGGTTTTTTTCTTCCCTAAAACGGGAAGAGAGAGAGAGAGCGGAAAAAAAGGAGGTAGTGATGAAAGACATGGTAGAAGCCGCTGTCGCTTGAAACAACATTGGTCTTTTCTTCTCATTTTCTCCTCCTTTTTGGATCTTTCTTTTCCCCGCACCAACGCAAGTAAAAGCGAGGGCATCTGTGGCCGTGCCTCTTTCGCGTTTCCGGGGCTGAGAACCGCAGGCGTCACTTCGTTATTTATAAGCCAGAACCTTATTTCACCTTCGAAGCGGCGAAAAGGCGCGAACGAGCGAGTAGGCGAGAAAGTTGCCCCTCGCGCGTCGTCATGCCACGTGCCGCAGCCTCGGCATACACCAGAGGTCGCGTCGGCATCCACCGCTTTCTCTGTGGGTGCGTGCGGAGACATTTCTTGCATTTCTTGCCACTTTGAGTTGCATAAAATGCCTGTTCTCTCAGAATAGCCATCTTCGCGTCGGGCCGTGCTCCGCTTTGTAAATATTTTTTTTTTTGCGCCCTTCATCTCTCGTCCTTTGTCTTTGCTTCCTCGTATGTTTCGCTCGTTTTATGTCACACGCCCACAGTTATTTTTATTTATTTATTTTCGGCTTCTGTTTCTCAAAGTCTCGCCGGGGAGCACCCGCGAACTGCGGCATTGTGTCCACCGAGGCTCGCGACCGCCATCTACGACGCGGTCGATATGTTCCCGTCGAGGGGACCATAGATGCTTAGTCGCATAAATTATCGCTTTTTCACGAGCGCCTTCAAGAAAGAAATGGGGCTCTCCGGGAGGGCGCATGGTCGAGGTGGGGAGGAGGAGCTTGGCAGGGTGCATCTGCTAATACGCCTCTTTGTGCATGTGTTGTGTGCTGCTATGGCTGCCCTGGAAGATCCCTCTCTTGCCCTTCTTTTTTTCTTTTCTTCCTTTCCACACTCTGTTTCACTCTTTCTTTCTGACATGCTTCCCTAGCCAAGCCTGTTATTATTTCTTCGCCACGCTGTTCGACCCGTTGTTGCCATTGGCGATTCTCGCGTAGAGGCATTAACTTTCTCCGCCCCTGAGAGCGTGGGTCTTGCCATGCGTCGGGGCGTTGTTTGCATTTTACGTGATCCGCATTAGTTTCGCGCGCTCCTCGGGGGAAGAAAAAAGAAAAGAACAGACTGGAGGAACCACGGGAGGCCGAAAGAGGGAGGCTCGCTTCGCGAGCTTTTCTCGCTTAATGTGCTTGTTACTCAAGAAGGCGAAGTAATGGAGAAATAAGAGTGCCCCGTCAAGAAAAGAGAGGAGGAAATAGGGTGCTGAGGGCGAGCTGCGTGACGCCCGCAGTGCTGAATGCGTTATGAGCGGCCTTTGCACGCACGCACCGACAGGAAGAAGGGCGCCGTCGAACAATGGGCAGCCAACGAGCCGCGGACTGGCGTTGCCAGCGACGATTTGAGAGTATATACAGTGTGATGGACATTTTAGAGCGCTTGTTGGTTTTGTACAGCAAACAGCTTTTTTTCGCCCTGAGCGCTATAATATCTGGTGATGGGACAACAACTGCGCTTCCGCCTTTTCTCTTTTTTTTTTTTGCAGCGGGCTGCCATAAGCATTTTAAAGGGTCTGCTTTTTGTTGATTGGATTAGTTTTATTCTTATTTCTTAAGAAGAGTGTCGGCGAAAACTGGTGTGGCAGAGTTATTGGAGGAGAACTTTGTCTTGTTTTCCTGATCGCATTGCCTAGTGTCAAAACGTTGAATCTTTAACAAACGGGATCAAGTAAGCCATGCAATCGAAGCGATCGGTGCTTCAAAGACTAGCAGAGTTTCCAGGATATACGTCGCTCCTTGGTGCGTTGTTATCGGTAAGGCTTCAAGTTTTAGAGGCTCAACTTATCGTAAGATCGTTTTGCTTGAGCTACGTGACTTTCTGTGCGCTTTGTTATGATGTGACGTCTCTGTTACCACTGTCTCATATTTCATAGGCGGCTTTTGCTTTGTTCAGTGCATACATATCGCACTGAGTTTATTCGTCCCGCTTTGCGTCTCGCCTAATGTTTCTTTATTTTTTCTTGATGTTTCTTTATGTAAGGTGCACACTTGGTATGCACCTCAATCTGAAGTTTCACATTAATTTCTATAACTAAGGTCCGTTAACTTGCGCAGAAGTATTAGTTCGTGGACGTTTTTGCATTTCCCGTCCTTCGACGAGGTTAATTGCTTGGAACGTTACCCATTAAATCGCGCGCAGTAGTCGAAAGTCGCAGTCACTGGCTTGCCGTCGATCGGTGTTATTCATCTGTGAGAAGGTCGGTTTCCTAAACAGTTCATTTGAGAAATAGAAACTGCGACTGCGCGATGTCGTGGAAGTGAGGGCATTAAAATATCAGCTGAAACGCTTGCGACCGCTGCCGTTATTACTTCCGCGAATAATTTTGCGCTATCTCCGCGGTAGCGTTTTGTGAGCTCTCTACGGGAAGTGCATAGTCACCAGTCTAAGTCACTACGTGCTCTGCAGCTTCTTCCATATCGTAGCCCACGCGAAACGCATCAGCAGATGCCATCCATGTGCCTTCATAACTGACAGTACTTAGCGCACAGAAAAGATAACTCGAGCGTTGTGTGTTGTTTTTTCTGCAGGCCCAGCTTTTTGCTTTGACTTCTGTAAGACGTAGAAAACCAACGATCTCAACTTCACGCTCTGATGTGCTTTCGTGAAAAATCTTAACTGCTAAGCGTGACACCAATGTAAATCTGATGTCGTTCGGATTTGTACCACATCGCGGAGAAAACTCGCCTTTTCTCGTGGAAGGTACTACTTAAACATGCTTGTTGCGTACGCGTCACTTTTAGAATGTGAAAGCACCGGTGTCCGTGTCAAGTCTCTCTGCTTCCTCTTTCCTCTCTCCTCAGTTGCTTTCTTCAATCAGAGCTCCCGCATTTGTCTTCCTTCAGAAAAATCGAAGCGAACGAATTCTTCTCGTTCCATCCAGCACACTTCGATATTCACATCATATCAAACGAATAAGTTTGCGATCATTGTGATGTCTGGGAAACGTGATTGGATGAAAGATGATCCCAACGCGAAGAAACAAGCTGCAGATCTTATGACCCGTCGTTGTGGAAGACGGAAGCTGGCCTATACAAAACCAGCAAGAAACACGCGAGCAGAAAATTATGAACGCACAGTGATGGAATTACCTCACGCGAGGTTGCAGCACCGTCGCAAGCAGTCACGCTAGCCTGGTGGCTTTTCGAGAAGACACTGACTCCGTCTCAAAAGTAATTATACGCGCGCACGAGCACGCCTACAGTTGATGAATTATTTCGGTTATTTCCTTAGAGGTCGCGGGAGCGTAAGGGATGGGAAGTACTAAGAAAAAATTGATACGCTATCCAATATTTTTTTTTTACTCTTTCAAAGCATTTTATAATTTTTCCTTTGGCTGTGAATGCCAACATCCCCCTTTTTGTATTCGTTTACGATCAGAATTCGCACCACCTAAAGCCGCGCTCCGACAGCAATAAGTCATCTGGACGTTATGGTTCTTTGAGCGAAGCAACTTTCGTTCGCTCGATGTAACATGCCTCCAGAAAAAGAAAATAAAGAAAAAGCACCTAGTCGTGAGATGACCCGAAAAGTGAGAGACAGTAGCACAAAAACTCAGGGCATGCGGCGTCTAGGTCAAACCAATATATACTGATCCATCAAAAAGCGGGAATGTCACGCGAAGCGTCCCAAATCCGTGCACTGGCAGAGACCGCCTCGCTCCGTTATGTCCCAGGGGGTGATCCGCAATACTTTATGCCAGGATAAACCAGCCCAAACAGTCGGTCGCGGTGCTTCTGCGTGTGGCTGGCTGCTTTTTGCGTTTGTCGCCTTTTCTTTTCTCTCTCTATCCTTCTCTTGCGCAACGCAGCGGCGTCAGGCAGGAGTGCACCGAGCGCGCGATCGTTTATCTCGAACGAACCGGACAGTCCGTACTATCAGTCTCAGCCTTTGCGATCCGTCGCGCGTGTAGAAAGTAAATGAGTAGACGCCGAGTGCCGCGTCTGGCATCCACGCGCCATTCGCCCATTTCTGCGGACCCTGTGCGTCTGCGCATGTTCGCGTGTGCGGAGATGCGTGGACCGTTAAGCATTTTCCCATTACAACCTGCCCACCCTGCGCTGTCGTAACAGACGACGATTACGCGCGCTTCAGACGGCCAAGCAGCTTAAGAACTGGCCGTGACCGGCTGGCTGCGCAGCGGCCAAGACGGCCAGACAAATGTTAGGTCTGCAATGATATAGACTGAACGGGGATGGATACATATGGAGCGTAGGGAACAAGCATTCATTTTGTCGCGCATCTTGTTTTTCTCTCTTCATCAGGATTTTCACCTTCCAAGATAAGTACTGGACTTTCCTCTCGCTTCCATGTTTCTGTCTTCCGCGTATCAGAAGACAAGTTGAAGACGTAGTAGTCAGTATGGCGATGTTCATCAACCCAACGCTGCACTAGGACTCCGAGCTACGCTTTCGCGAAGGCTGAGAATTAATTTTGACCTCCTGGGGCTCTTCAATGTGCAGTGCTAACGCCAAGCACACCAGATTTTTTGCGTTTAGTTTTCATCGAAATGCGATCGCCGCAGGCGGGATTCGATCTCGCAACCTTAAAATCAGCAACTGAGCCACCACGGAGGGCTGAAGATGCCGCATCCGAAATCTGAGTAGTACTTAATATATCGGAGCTAGACCGACACACCTCGTATTTACTTTAGCGCTAGGTCAACGGGGCATCGCGTCCCGGACCAGGACGACTTTTTATTTAACTACGAAGTTTCTGAGAAAGCTGTATAGCTTTCCTCTGTAGCCGTTTGGCTGCGCTCGGGTGGATGTCAGTGAGTAACTACTCCTTATTACAAATCTACTCCACCTTGGGGGATTCCCCTAAACATTTGACCATCGCGCGTAGAAGTTCGCAGTTCCTTTTTTTTAAAATATGCATGCAAGAAGAGATTGGCGCCTGATAGTCGGAAAATTTTGCATCAGAACTGACAAAATGCACAACACAGCTACGGCAAGCAGTTCACATTACAATTCACTACACAATACGTCAATATTGCCAACAGTGAACGACGGGCAGTAAAAGATAGAGCGCAGCTCGATGTTTATTAAACAATCAACAGTTATAGTCACAACCATGTAAAGTAATGCGCGAACATATACTTTCACAGTCATCCAAACGCCTGTCTATATAGAGCACTCGAACGGAGCACCGGGAGAGTACATTTGTGTTGTTTACGAATACTCTAGGGCTCTAAACATGGTATTATTGTGCTTACACATTCCCACGGATCGTATCTAACTGCTTATTTTTTGAAAGTTGTATTCGGCCCGCCAGGAAGTAGCGATAGTCATAAATGCACAATTGAGCGCGGTGCTCGAGCGCTCTAGACTTGCATGTGGACGACTGTACTTTGTGTATCGGAGCCGGTGAACATGAACAACAATTCGATGGCCATCGTTTTGTCAAAACAACTACTGAATGAATCTTTTTTCATTGAAAGTTTTGTCGCACTGGAATCCCCCTCGCAATCTAGCTATTTTTAGAAAAAGAAAAACTTTTCTCTGTGTACCATTGCAATGACCAGTGGAGCTCAGCGCGTCCATCGAGTGTGCAGTCGTTATCAACGCAATGGAGAGCTTAGCGTTCCCACATTATCTCCGCTCAGCCGCCTTGTCTCCCGGCCGTACATCTCCAACGGGCAAAAGATATCCACTCTGCAGTATGAAGTTTCGTTTCCGTTATGGCCCTTCCTCGTCTATTCGATTGCTTCTCTGAAAACGGACGATCCTTTTTGAGGCACATATATGACGTTAAAAGCACATTTACCAGCACGCAGTTTCGCGTTACTTTTTTTCTAACGCGATCGCCTCGATCGTAAACGCGGTTCCGGAATGTGTATCGCTCGCTCGATCCGCCGCCGTCGTCATGAGCGACGATGTTCCCTTTTGCGAGGCAACGTTTGTCAGAGGAGATAAACTTGGACACGTCAAGACCTCGTCGTCGAAAAGGCCACCCCCCACCCACCCGCGCCCTCCTACGACGGAGATTGTAGCGAATCGTACACGTCGGGAACTTTCTCGCCGCAAGGCCTTCGCCCAAGAGCAGAAGTGGCAAACAAGCATGGCAGTGGCGGACTAAGTTCTGCAGCGAAAGAGTCGCCTGATTCTCCCCACCCTCTCCACCTCCGTAAAACGATCCTCACAAAAGGGGTCACATTGGAGTCTATAACTCGCGTCGATTCATTTCCACTGGAGACCGAGAGCTTTTGTCACCCTGCCATATAGAGTCGGCGGAAACTGTTTTCATCTTCCCCATCATTTACAGAGCCAGCTTACGGGTGCTTTAGGTTCTTTTTTGCCCGATAGGCGACGCGTCAATGCGGGAGTGCGGTGCCGTGCTTTTCGAACGTTTGCTTGCCCATTTGGTCAAATGGTGTCAGTTTTCGTTCCTCACTTCCGTCACTTCTACTGATAACCTCGACCTCGAGCGTCTGCTAACGTGGTTATCGCTCGCCTTGTTTACGCTGCTAGCATTGTTCTTACAGCAACACCATACATTGTGAACATTGTTAGGGGAACGTAGTTAGTATTTCGTGCTTGTCAGGTTCTTTGCTGTTCTGGTTTTCCGCAACAATCAATTCTATTTTATTTTCGCCCACCTGTCTTGATCACACGCCGCTTATCATAAACATTTTAAAAGTGTGGTATTCGTCATCGTTTGGAAAGAGTAGTTGAAAGATAAGTGCTACCGTCCGGCTCGTCCTCATTCGTCATGTCCGCTTTGTTCCCTTGTACTAGTTCATAATAATAGGGGATAAACATTTTCCCTGTACAGAGGTTCACCACTGTAGATTTCAAATATAGGTCAGCATGGATTTCTTCTTTCTCCCTAAAATGTACACAGTTTCTTGTTCAAGCGAAGAGTAGTGTTCGCTCACATTTGTTGTAGATTTCGCAACTGGCCCGACGTTCTTCTCTTGCATGTAGAACCTCTTGTTACAGGGAGGTTGCCCGACCGGTGTTTGCAGAGTTTTCTTATTTCTCATTTTTTTTTACTTTTGCCTGTCCTGAATTTGAAGCGCCGACACGTTCTTTTCATCTACAACGTATATTTTGTTCTGACTCACACGCTGGTCAATCCGTGTTGTTTCCCATAAGCATTGTTGTTATCCGTCCTTTTTCGTTGTTTTTCCTGTCACCTGACTCTAAGCGCAAAACCACGATGACGCATGTCCCGCCAAGCATACGCTCACTCTGATACGCTCATTAGGCGCGTAACAAGTGCGTGCTCATTACCCTCGCGGACACGTGTCTCGAAATCCGCGCCAGGTTGGACGCATCCGTACAGCAGGTACGCGCTCTTCATCTGTGTTGCGATTTATCGCAGGCGCGTCCCGTCGGGCCTCGGCTATCGCATCTCCATCCAAAGCTCATTTGTTCCTATTCCCCCGCGAACAACGAATAAAGGCCGGGCGCAACAACAAGAAAGGAAAAAAGCACCTGACTCGTTCATGCATAGTGTGTCACCCGCTCTCTGATTTATCTCTCGACCTCGGTCCCCGACGCCGCATCAAGTGCCCTCCAGCTCCTTGCACAGCGCATACGCTGTTGCCGTTTGCCCTGTTTACCCTACGGTATTAACGCGACGCCGTGCAGCTCAGAGGCTGTTATTTTTTTTTCTGTCCTTATGTGGCAGTACTGCGTTTTGTCGAACCTTTTTTCTGTTCGACGGCTAACTCTTCTCTGTTTGCGTTCCTCTCTTTCCTTCTCGCTCATAATGCTCTTATCTAGTGCCAGGCGCAAAATTATAAAAAAAATCATTACGCAAAAAAATGAGTTGAAGTCGAGATAGGGGCTCGATACCAGGAGCTTCTTCATTCCACACATTTCTCGTTTTACTTTTTTGTTGTCGTTGCATCCGGCCGTCAAAAGCAAAGCACCATGGGTTCCGCGCATATAACTGTTTCGCTAGAGTTTCAGGTTATGTGGATTTGTTTCTGCTTTTTTTTTCTTCATTGCACGCGAAAAATAAGGGAGCAGTCATTCCATGCTCTCGCACTGTCCGTTTGCATCGACTTCTTCGCGCGGCTGCGATTCGCCGTTTTTTCCGCTACTCGCGTTCTTCGCTTCCCCTAAGCCTCGGCACAACCTCCTCTCCAGTCTACGACCTCGGCGTTCCAGAAAGAAAGAAAAAATGAAAAGGCAATCGGGCTCCTTTTAGCGCGGCATCGTACGGTGGCAGTGCTCGGTGAGCTCATCTGCATAACAACCCCGTGCTCCGCGGCAGCCATGCCCAGTAATGCTCGTGTTTAGGCTTCACTGCGTTCTTTTTGTTCGGATATTTATGTGGATACTGCCGCTTCAAGTGGCGCTTTGCGCCCTTCACTTTTCTGTTTTTTTTTAATTTTTCTTTATGACGCAGAGATTTTCGCACGCGCGGCTTCTGTGTATCACATCCGGTGGGTCAATTTGCTTTTCTAACTTCCCGGCAGGGAATATTCCCTAGGAGGCTCGTCTTGAATGTTTCTCGTGCATAATGCAGAAGAGTATCCCCCTCCTTTCTCACGGGATTTCATACCGAACCCAGTAGTTTTCTCCCTCCATGCGAGGTCAACAGCTGTTGACCGTAGCATTTTGCAGCAGGTGTGATCTGCATCTTCTCTCTGGGAATTCTGATTGAAACTTTCGCTCTCTCCTGAAGCGCATATTTTCCTCATGGTTCGTTCTTGAAAAGTTCGGTCTCAAGCTGTAGCTTGCAGCAACACTCCCCCGCGTTTCGTCGTCTTAACGGCTCCTCGGCTGTAATGTGTTTTCGTTGCATAAAGCCTCTGAAAAAAGGAAGTGTGAGTGGAGAGGCTTCTTTTACTTCGCATACTTTTTCTCGGTGCAGTTTTACTGTCCGCGTTGCAGAGGGCCGTTCTTCGCTGAGTTCAGGTCACAAAAGTTGCATAAGCGATGCATGCACACCTCACGCTTAAGCACTCTCCAAGTGAAGATTAAAAAGGATTTCTGCATCTCGTGGAGGAGAACTTTTGAGCGCCTCTTTCATTATGGCTTCAGTTCTCAGCGCATTGCATTTCATTAAAAGCAAGTGCGCACGCATAACATTCTTACATCGTTTTTTTTCTTGATTACTTTATGGTAAGTAACATTCTTGGCTATTTACTCCTATTTCTAGATGCGTTTAGATATTTAGTTAAGTTACGCGACTAAGTGCGAGCTCGCACAGTAAGTTTCATTTGTTGGTATGCTGTACTCTGCATTTGTCTTCTATGCTCATTTTCCGCGCTGCACTGGCTCAGCTTTTATGGCGTTCTGCTGCTGAGGAAGAGTTCACGGGTTCTATTCCCGGCCGCGAAGGCTGCATTTCGAATGAGGCGAAATTCAAAAACGCCTCTTCATTGAAGTATCGGGAGAGTTAAAGGATTTCGAAGTCTTTCATCTTCACCCCTAAATTAAGAGGTTATCGCGGTAACTGTGCCACACACACTGTCCCCTCACCCTCACGAGTTCATCTGCGGCCAGCATTTTTTTTTTTGTTGGGGAAACGAATAGAGTCCTTGACTAGGGACCCACCCAGACATCCTATTCGATGTTTGTCAATAAAGTTTTCAAACTGTCAATTCTGCGCGGTACATGAATTGCTCACCTTTAAGCTGCGACGTACCATGACACTGGCAGCCGTTAAACCGAAGAAGCTTTCTAACACTACTGTCGAGGTGAAAAACAATGGTACCGATCAATTCGGTAGTTTCCCCTATTACGGAGGCTTCATGCATCGCATTGATTATCTTTCGCAGCCAAAAAAAAAAAAAGATTTCTTCAACTTTTTGTTGAACCACCGTGAAGCCAGTCGACCGACGAAAGTGCACAAATTTGGCGTGAAAGAGGCAGCCAGGTTTCAAAACAACGTAGTACATTTCCACCTTTCTTCGCCCTTCTATCGTTTACGCAATGTCTCGTAACGTAGAGCCCGGAGCTGGACCTGACGGCAGGCGGGCTATACGGGCGGCACGTCTATCGCAAACCCGCGTGGGCTGTTGCGTGGCCTATTCCTGCGCTTCTTTCTTTCTTTATTCCTTTCCTTCTTTCTTTCTTTATTTCTTTCTTTCTTGTTTTTTGGAGTTGTTCTTTTCTTAGAATAAGCAATACAGCAGTCAGGGTAAATAGCTCTGGAAGTTCGCCGTACCAAAGCGCGCCGTATCTTTCGACATGTTTTACTGCACTGCTTTGTGTTGCTGTCGAGTGTGTCCTTCGCAGTGCGTGTGGTTTTATTGACGCAGTGTGGCCACATGTCTTCCTCGCTTTTTCTTTCCTCGTGCCTTTTTTTATCTCTCTATACTCTCTCCTCCATCGTCACAAAGTATTTCCTTCTAAGCTCTTTTGGGTAACACCTATTTTTTAAAAGGTAAGCTGCCACAGAATTGAGCGCTTTACTGTACTTTGATGAGTGGCAAACATTTGTGACCTCGTGCGCAACTAACTGTTATCGGATAATAAACAGCAAGCGACGCTGACTGTTTCTTCCAAAATGCTGATCCGACATTTCCTCCACTAATTCTGTGTACTCAGTGGTTGTGTCTCAGCGCTTTATGCTCAGTGTAGCTGTTCGGGCGAGTTGGTTTGTCATGGCAAAACTTGTAGCGCTTGAAGACACAGACACTTAGTGCCCGTTTTGTCCACTTCGTGCTGTCGTATTCAAACGCTACAAGTTTCGTCTATGTTGCACTTTCATCGTTTATTTTTAATCTATCTTATTCCACGAGAAGCATAGCTCATTAGTCACTTGTAATGGCGATAAGTTACCAGATTTAAGTTCATCGGATTTAAAAATGAAATGAAAATTGGTTTTTATGGAAAGGAAGTAACGCAGTAACTGTCTCACATATTTCGGTGGGCACCCAAACCGCGCCGTAAGGGAAGGGATAAAGTAGAGACTAAGAGAAGAACTGAAGAAAGAGGTGCCATAGTGGAGGGCTCCGGAATAATTTCGACCACCTGGGGATCTTTGACGCGCACTGACATCGCACAGCACACGAGCGCCTTTTGCATTTCGCCTCCATCGAAGCGTGGCAGATCCGTAAATCCTGTTGCTGTATTGAATGAAAAATTAGTATCGCGAAAAAACGAGAACTTCAGTAACATTGGAAGATCTTTTTACTTGCCCGTGGGGTCATGTCTAAACAAAGCTGAGAGCCACAAGTTTCACCTTTTTGTCGTTTGCAGAAACTAAAACAAGGTTGTGGAGATTTACAGGATAGCAGTGCTGAAGAAGTGCTTTTAGAAGGTGGGTGATCCACGAGATACAGCTCTCCCCCATTTGTAAAGGCAGAAAGCTGAAGTTGCCTGTAAAATATATTTGACTGATTAAGCGCAATGCGCCTTCTATTCAAGTAAATCTTTAGGTGTGCAAGCCAGATTAATAAATAGTTTATTAACGCAAATATCAGCGCCTTGGCCCTCACAGGGTTTTTTTTTTCATATCTCAAATTGCCATCGCTGTGGCCGACTGGTTATGGCGCTCGGCTGCTGACCCAAAATACGCGGGGTCGATCCCAGTCGCCGCGAGCGCATTTCGATGGAGGCGAAATTCTAGAGGCCCGTGTACCGTGCGATGTCAGTGCACGTTAAAAAATCCCAGATGGTCGAAATTATCCGGAGGCTTCCACTACGACATCTCTCATAGCCTGAGTCGCTTTGGGACGTTAAACTTCATAAACTAAACTCATATCCCTAATTATTGAGCAATGCAGGAGCTTAGAATCGAAGTCTAATAAATTCCAGCAATTCGGGTCGTTTTAATACATACTTCATATGTTTTAATGTGCTAAAACTCGCTGAGTACTTAAAACGCGTTCGCGCAATCCTTTATTAATAGCTATTTATCTCCGCAACGAGCACCGTTGCGGTGGCAATGAGCAACTCGTTGCGGAGATAGGACATCTTCAACACCAAGTAGCCGCCGCGGTAGCTGAGTGGTTATGGCGCTCGGCTGCTGGCCCGAATGACGCGGGTTCAATCCCGGCCGCCGCGGTCGAATTTCGATGGAGGCGAAATTCCAGAGACCCGTCTACTGTGCGATGTCGGTGTACGTTAAAGAACCCCGGGTGGCCGAAATTTCCGGAGCCTTGGACTACGGCGTCCCTCATAGCCTGAGTAGCTTTGGGACGTTAAACCCCCATAAACCATAAACCATCTTCATCACCAGGCACTTGGAGAGGGTCATAACATCATTTCCCAGTGGATACCACAACACAGTTCCATTGTTGGAAACGTCGAAGCTGTTGCTGCAGCTCGATCGGCCCACGACAGTGCCAGCATTGACCGGATACCACTCACAAGAGCAGACGCAGAAAGACATCTGCGAGTGCTTGGCCGAAATGAGATTTTAGTGTCTTGGTCATCCTCAGGAAACTTGGCATGCCGTTTACACCGCCTCGACCCCCTACTTCAACTGAATACTCCATCAGGCCTCTCCCCTGCAATTCTACGCTTTTCTGTCGGCTGTGGCTGGGAGTGGCGTTTACAAAATCCTACTCCTACTTAATCGCTATCGCACTCTCCTGCGTGTGAGAACTGCAGGCGTGACGAAACAATAGAGCACCAACTTTGTGACGGCCCTTGGTATGAGCGTGAGCGTGTGCTCTGGCTGCAACGTGGCCGAAATTTCCGGAGCCTTGGACTACGGCGTCCCTCATAGCCTGAGTAGCTTTGGGACGTTAAACCCCCATAAACCATAAACCATCTTCATCACCAGGCACTTGGAGAGGGTCATAACATCATTTCCCAGTGGATACCACAACACAGTTCCATTGTTGGAAACGTCGAAGCTGTTGCTGCAGCTCGATCAGCCCACGACAGTGCCAGCATTGACCGGATACCACTCACAAGAGCAGACGCAGAAAGACATCTGCGAGTGCTTGGCCGAAATGAGATTTTAGTGTCTTGGTCATCCTCAGGAAACTTGGCATGCCGTTTACACCGCCTCGACCCCCTACTTCAACTGAATACTCCATCAGGCCTCTCCCCTGCAATTCTACGCTTTTCTGTCGGCTGTGGCTGGGAGTGGCGTTTACAAAATCCTACTCCTACTTAATCGCTATCGCACTCTCCTGCGTGTGAGAACTGCAGGCGTGACGAAACAATAGAGCACCAACTTTGTGACGGCCCTTGGTATGAGCGTGAGCGTGTGCTCTGGCTGCAACGCGGCCGAAATTTCCGGAGCCTTGGACTACGGCGTCCCTCATAGCCTGAGTAGCTTTGGGACGTTAAACTCCCATAAACCATAAACCATCTTCATCACCAGGCACTTGGAGAGGGTCATAACATCATTTCCCAGTGGATACCACAACACAGTTCCATTGTTGGAAACGTCGAAGCTGTTGCTGCAGCTCGATCGGCCCACGACAGTGCCAGCATTGACCGGATACCACTCACAAGAGCAGACGCAGAAAGACATCTGCGAGTGCTTGGCCGAAATGAGATTTTAGTGTCTTGGTCATCCTCAGGAAACTTGGCATGCCGTTTACACCGCCTCGACCCCCTACTTCAACTGAATACTCCATCAGGCCTCTCCCCTGCAATTCTACGCTTTTCTGTCGGCTGTGGCTGGGAGTGGCGTTTACAAAATCCTACTCCTACTTAATCGCTATCGCACTCTCCTGCGTGTGATAACTGCAGGCGTGACGAAACAATAGAGCACCAACTTTGTGACGGCCCTTGGTATGAGCGTGAGCGTGTGCTCTGGCTGCAACGCTGCGGCGCTTAGATCCTCGTCCCTTTACAGAGGCCAAGATTCTGGGTCATTGGTCTAAACCCTCATCGCAGAGGACAGATGTGAAGGCGCTTTTCAAATTCTCTGAAAGACTCAGGATTCAGTTCAAAGCTGTAAACTTCCAGAGTGTGTCCGGTGTAGTACCATGTTGGTTACGGACTGCAGACATGCGAAAAAGTCATCTACCTTCTTTTCTTTTTCCTTTCTCTCTCTCTCTCTCCCTCCGCTCCCCTTAATTCCCACGTGTAGGACAGCATACTGGGCGTCGCCTAGTTAACTTTCCTGCTTTTCCGCTCATCATTCTCTCTCTCTCTGCAGGCACCTTCTCATCTCTCTTCGCCTAACTTCACGCATTGCTTCCGGCTGCAAAACGTTTGACAGTTGCACAACTTTGCTTCTAAACAAAATTGACTTGACCCATTCCAAGCATCGACTCTAAAAAGAGTTCATGTTTCCTTGAAAATGAAAAAATAAATGAATTGGTTCTGAGTCAAGGAAATCCGCAGTAACTGTCTCACACCTCGGCGGACACCCGAACCACGCTGTGAGAGAAGGAAGGAAGAAGAGAGTGAAAGGGTAAGAGAGAAAGTAGTGCCTTAGTGAAGGGCTCCGGATAAATTTCGACCACCTACGCGCACTGACAGCGCACAATACACGGGCGCCTTGCATTCCGCGTCCTTCGATACGCGGCCGCTGAGGCAGGGATCGGACCCGCATCCTCGAGCTCAGCAGTCGAGCGACATGACAAATCAGCTACCGCGTCGGGTCTATGTTTCCCTGAAATATCACTGAAACGTAGAATAAGCACAGCCCGCAAGGTTTGGCATACGCCCTTGCATCTCGAGTCATTCCTTCTTGAATAAAGTAGAAGGCGCTGCTTAAATGAAGGCTAAAGCTATGAGCTGTTGTTTTTCTTGAAACGTATAAATGGCAACAAAAGGGTAAAAAGGAAAAGAAACAAATTCTAAGCAGTTAACCGAATAGATGCATCTAGGCTGTACCCTTATGCTTCTGCCTTTAGCAAAACGCGTCAGAAATCTCAACTTATGAGCTCATTGTTTTGTCAAACCCACCCCTCTCGATAGTTTTTTTTTTCTTTTTGCCAGATTTCAAACTTAAGCCGAGGTTCCCAGTGATAGTGCGTCGACTTTAACCTGCGTTCATTTAATGGCCCTTGTGCAATAAACCTAACTCGCCCGCAGGCCTCCTCTTGTTTCGTTTCATTTTCTTTTGTTTACTTTTCAACTTGTAAGAAAATGTGTCCTTCGGTCTTAATCCTACTTCCTGAATGCGTTTTCCTCAGCACAGCATTATGCGTCAGCTTTTTCCCCTCTCCCCGTTTCTGATGAACTGCGCAGTGACACGTCTAAATTATCAGGTGGAAGAAAGACAGTAGTGGGGGAAGTCTTATATTACTCCTGAAGAATTTGTTGGCACGATCATTCCTTGCCGCTCGGTTGGTTCAAAACCACCGTGCCAGGTGAAATGAATGTTACGATTTGCGGGCGATCGCCCTGCCGTCGACAAAATAGGATCGAACCATGTAACTTCTTTCAGCTTTGCAAGGGCATGAACACCTGACAGTTCAAGTTGCGTCTGCTGTTGCTTCTTTTCCGCTACACGTTGTCTTACCATTGAGTTCGCGGGACAAGATTTAGCCGTGTGCTATAAACAGAGGCAACCGACTACCGCGCAGAAAAGGCGGCAGAATCCCCCTTTTCTTTTGCCCTTTACTACTTGAAAACTACGCCGCTGTCTGCTGCTATATCTGGACCGTGCCACAAGCAATAGACGCGCCGTTGTTTGTAAACATGTCAGGCTAAGCCACTTGAGAAGAGCGTGACGTGGCGTAGCGCCAGCGCATCGGCTTTTCAAGTTTCCTCGTTTCAGGGCGTTGCTTTTTTTTTTTCATTCGTTTCGAGCGAGCGTTGGCTACGTGCAGCGCGTGCTGTCTCCGGGACACTGCATAAGAGCATCATTCAATATTCATGTTTCTCCGACGCAGCCAGCCAACAACTCGTCAGCGGCGCATCGTGCGCCGTTGGAGCCTCACGTCTCTCCCGACTACGGGGAAATAACTTCTAACATGGCCGGCAGAGCCCGTGAACTAAACAGTGCTGATGCGTCGAAAGCGAAACAAGAACAAATTACGCGAGCTCTTCATTCGTGTCCACTCCTGACGACGACGGAGCCATCAGCGGTGCCCAAGCAGGCTTTTTTGTGTGTGTGTGTGTGGGGGGGGGGGGGGGGGGGGGCGTTGTTCTGCAAATTCGGTCTTGCAACCGGCCGCTGTTGAGAAGACTGCCGTCGTTCACGTGAATGCCTCTCCGCGTTAACCCTGTGCTCGTAATCCCTGTGTCTTCTGTGGAATCACCGTGCGCCTGTTTTCTGGGACGTCGCTGCTCACATTCCACCTTGCCCATATCCTGTCCCTCTCTCTTTCAGCTTGCGTCTTTTTTTTAATGCACAAAACCAATCTTGCAGTACGCCCTGCGCTTTCGGCGTACGCGCCCGGCCAGCGCACTGGCTCAAGAGAGAAACTATGGCTCTAGAAATTGGGAAGGGGGGGGGGGGGCGTCCTTCTCTACCGCTAAATAATTTTTGTACATTGTTTACGTTC